>NW_004955448.1:15264442-15284032 GCF_000276665.1 Chinchilla lanigera | reverse complement strand
GGCAGGTCGGAAGTCTGGTACTGCAGGGAGCGATCTTGCGCTCAGTATCTAGAGAGGACTAGGTCGGAGGGCCGGTGGAGCTGCAGTGCAGTCTAAGCCTCAGTACTTTTCCCGGATCACTATTTAACGAAAAATTCATTCTCTTCCGTGGCTCACACCTCTTAGTTATCTTCACACTAGCAAAATCCGGTGCAGTCCTGATGCCTCAAATCCCTCTGATTTGCTTCTTGCCTCGGCTGTCTTCCTCTTCTGCTTTTAAGGTCCCGTGTGAATGCACTGTGCACGCAGATGTTCTCTAACTTACAATGACTCAGCTCAAAAACTTTCCAATTTATGATGGTGCAAAAATGTTCTATATCCCATGAATCTACACTGTGAGTTTTGACTGACCTTTTCTGAGGCTGCCAGTGTGTGATCCACACAGTGTCCTGACGCTGGAAATACCGGTGAGAAGCAGTCGGCAGGCAGCCGCGCAGTCGGGAGGGGAAACAGCCCGCACACCACAGTGCACTGCTTCGCCGAGCTACACTCTGCGTTAGGGTCTGGGTAGTATTAAATGCATTTTCAACCTATGATATTTTTAAGTTCTGGTAAATTTACAGGGAGTGAACTGTAGCAAGTTAAGAAATATCTGTCCTTGCTTAATCTTTCTACTTTAAAGTCAGTTGATTAGTAAATTAATCACAACTGCAAAGTCCTTTTATTACAGAATATAATTTATTCATTGACGTAACAACAAGGATAAAGGTCATGGGGAAAATTTCTGTTCAACATAGAGAAATAAGTTAGAAAATATATCAAGTTAAGGAATACCTAGGGAACCAAGTGCGGTGGTGCGCGCCTGTGATCCCAGCAGCCGGGAGGGCTTAGGCAGGAGGATCGCGGTGAGTTCGAAGCCAGCCTGGGCTACGTAAGTGAGTTCAATGCCAGCCTGAACTGCATACTGAGACCTTGCATAAAAAAAAAAAAAAAGAAAGAAAAAGAAAAAACCAGCAAATACATTTTCTTTGTAAGTGAATTTGTACATACTCAAAATTAATTTTAACTTGGAAAAAAATGATGTGATTAAAATTTATTTAAAAGGTATTTATTTGGGGCACAAAATAGACAATGGAGAAATATATATATTTAGTTATTAGTACTGTGGGATAGTGTTACAAAGGCACCAGTACTTTAGTACAATGGAACAGTGTTATTAGAATTAAGATAAGCACTAAAGAAATATTCACTTATCATGTACTATATAGTGGTATTATGAAAATCAAAATAAGACCCTTCTTAATATTTTTGTCCCCAGTTTATAGCATAGTATACAAAACAATGCATGAGATACAAATTTCATCACAGGATAAAAAAAAATTGCTGTTTTTACCCTAAGCAACTCATAATATGCAGAAGAGTAATTGATGTATAAATCCAATAAAATAGAAAACGCAGGTTTTCTGTTAACGGAAGCCATGGTATACGGTGGTAAAGAAAGCTGAGCCTGATGAGTAAGAAAGAACCAAATCATTAAAAGAAAGGTTAAAACATCTCACTGAAAAATGACCTCAGTGGAAACATTTAAAGACTTTTACAGTGGGGCGAGCTGTCACACACTTGTAATCCCAGCACTTGGGAGGCTGAGGCATGAGGAGCGCTGGGAGTTTGAGACCAACCTGGACTACAAAGTGAGCTCAAGGCCAGCCTGAGCTGCATAGTAAGACCATGTCTCAAAAGAAAGAAAGAAAGGAAGAAAGAAATAAAGAAAGTAAGAAAGAAAGAAAGACTTTTACTGTAATCTGTTTTTGCATGTAAATTACAACCCATGTTTAGGTTCTCTTAAGCCATATTAGGGATGAGTAGAAAAAATGGAAGAATAAGAACGTATCATTCATGTAACTGCCTATTAAAATCTGTGAGGTATTCATAAACCGAGGAAGTAGTGCACTTTGAATAAAGTGTCTACTTTTCTGTGAATTATGTAGTGCAGACGACCATCAGTTCTATCCGTATGTAACTTAAATTTCATGATTTGTTGGGAGGCTCATCATTGCGAGCAAGTATGGATCTTTCTGTGGCCTCAATTAAATATCAAGGACATTCTTTAAGATTGCAAAATTGGTGAAATTATAATGATTACACATTTCACCAGTGAGCAAACCTGCTCTCCTCTCTCCACTGCTCGAAGGTCTTCCGTGCATCCTACTGCATTTAAGTTAGTGATGGCCTTTTTGAGGAGCTACAAATGCTTCCTATTCACTACTCCCTGCCTAGCTCTTCCTCTTGTTCCCATATCCACTCCCCACTCTTGCTGTGACTGTTACACTGAAATTTTCATTTCTAAAATACACATGCACTGTAAGATGTGCTTCCACTCAAGTTAGGGTATTTTAAGATTATATTCCTTTGTATACACTTTGACTCAGTTAATCCACAATAATTGTGTCAATTGCAAAACAATGTTTTCTTTTTTAAAAATAACTATAACTGAGTTTAAGCGTTTATTTTTCTTTAAAAGATTTGAATTAACCTTATATTATTCTATGTTGTAGAATATTTTAAATAGCATTCTGATGTTCTCATGTTAAAATTTTAATAAAATTCTCATCCTTTTGTCCTGGGGTTGGGGTAGGGTGAAAACACTATTATTGTGCTACCTTCACAATACTGAATTCTTTTCTGTAATCACTGTACCCCTTAGGTAAACTTTGAGGCTGAGTATTGAATTTCCTCAGTCAATGCATTAAATTTCCTCGCTCCCTATTTTCTATCTTTCTTTTTTGCTATTATTTTAATTTGCAGAAGATTTGTTCAAATTCCCTTCCACATAATATAATGGATTTTATATTTCTGCCATAATATTTTTACATTTCAAAGATATCTTCATCTCAAAGATCCATTTTTGTGTCTTTCTGTTTGTACATGCAATCTCTATTTTTAAGAAATGAATTACAATTTTTGAAAATTTGTCCTGTCCCTCATTGGTGCTGTCTCTCTTGACTGTTATATATGTCTTTTGAGGTTTTAGGAATGAGTGAAGGATTGAATAAAAGTTTATTTTCCAAGTTTAATCTGAATAGATAGTACTGGTATGCACAGCTAAGTATTATATTATCTGTCTTAAACTCAAGCATAGGAAGTGATAAGTCACCAAATCAACCAAGGTCTCTTAATTTTAGTTACATATTTATCAGTGCAACTTGAAGAGGAATTCTAAATCCGGGAATAATGACCTCTGTGATGGATTTTCTACATAGTGTGACCTTTACATTTTATGTAAAGAACACATATTCTGATTAAAAAGGGCAGAGTAGAAATTAGCAGCAAAACACAGCCTCTCCTGCACCAGGAATCAAGATATCTTGAGAAGAACTTGGTGAGAAGAAAAAGAGTGGGAATCAACAGAGTTAACTGGAAACCTAGAAATCACAGAAAAACTGGAAAACCTGGAGCAGTGATACCCGTGCTCATAGCAGCACTATTGATAGCTAAATTTTGGAAGCAGCCTCTACGCCCAGCAAAAGATGAAAGGGTAAAGAAAATGTGCTATTTATGTTCACCAGAGCACTATTTGGCCATAAAGAAGGACAGACTTGAGTGGTTGGTAGGAAAATGCATGCCCTTTGAGACTATAATTTTAAATGAAGTAAATCAGACGCATGTGCTTAAGTATCACATGGTTTCTCTCCTATGAGAAACACAAAATACAAATAAAGTGCAAACTAAAAGATAGACAGTAGGGATCAGGGAGCTGGATCTTTAGCATGTGGGAAGGAAACCAGGAGACAGAGAGACAGGGAAGTGGGAGGGGGCTGGATAAAGAAGCTTGAGGAGGGGGAATTCTGAAGCGCTGTGGACACGCAGCAGGTTTCTATGAAGAAAGTGAGCACCATGTACTACAAATACGTACACTACAGATTTTATACATATGCGCCCGGCGTAGGTACTATTTCACGTATATGCAATGCAGGGTGGGAAGAAGTGTGAAAGGTCGTGTGCACTATCATCTTTCCACAATGAATGCATTTACTATCTAGTACAAAACAAGCAAACAACAACAAAGCAGTCTAGAGTGCTCACCTCAGCCCCCGCGCAGCATAACCCGGCTCTGCAGACACGGGGTGAACAGCAGTGCGGTGGCGCCCCGGGCAGAAACCCTGGACTGCTGCTGCTGCCGCTCCCAGCAGTGCACGTTCATTGTTAGTTGCACCTATGCCACAGAGCTGTGCTCTGAAAGTGATTCTTTCCATGGGGCAAGGTAGAGTGGGAGAAAGAGTCCCTGAGACCTCTGCCGTCTTTGGAAAGGCAAGATGCTCAGCGGTTTTTCCTCAGCTTGGGTGATGCCACATCCCAGGGAGATGAATGGAGCGGTCTTCAGACTACGGGAGCATTTCACGATCCCACAGTGTGTAGAGCTAATCAGCGCTAACAGTGCTTTGGTGTCCTCAGAAGAGGGCAGAAACAGTAGGAGACTCTGGAAAGAAGTCAGCCCTAAGGCAGGCACCACACCAGTGACGGACATTTTCCAGCACAAAAGACGGTGCCGAATTCACCATTCACACAGCAAAAGGAGAGTTTGGAAACCGGAGAGGTCCTGGCTGTGGGTCTGTGTCCCTCACCCAGAGATGGACGATTCCAGTATCAGTGACCCTGGAAAGAAATCACTCACTTAAATAGGGGGGAAATTTTTTGGACTCATTTCTCTTTTTCTTTGTGTTTTATGTTTCTAAGTTTTTGTAACTTGTTTCTTTTTATTAACTTTTACTCCTCATTTTCTTGTTTTTTTAAGATCTTGTTCTTTTATTTTTACCTAATTCTATTCATGTCCCTCTATTCTTTAGTTTAATTAAACCATCTCCCCTTTGCCATCTTCTTTTCTTTCATTTTCATGTTTTACTTCTTTCATGTGTTCCTTTTCCAGTCCTATGAATAATAATATTCTTATTATTAAGATTTACCAATATTTAGTTGACTCTGTTATGAGAGGTAAATTCTTTTCTGTTTTTTGTATTTCTTGCATGTCAATATTTGGTTTGTCTTTGTGTCTGCATTTTCAGTGCAGATCTTTTCTCTATTGTTAAGAATGATAGAGTTGTAGCATTTACCAGTTCTTATAGTACATTAATATACATTTTGTTTGTTACTGTATTGTTATTGCTGATTTCCTTTGTATTGTTAAGAGTGCATAGTTACTGCTTATAAATAGTTCTCACTGTATGCAGATATCAGGTATGGTTTGTGCCATCAACATTACTGCATTTTCTTTTTTTTGGGTTTTCTCCGGTATCAGGAACTGAACTCACGACCTTGCGCTTGCCAGGCAGGCGCTTTGCCGCTGAGTTAAATCCCCAGCCCCAGCATTTTCTTCTCTCCCTGCTGAGTAGTGCTGGGGCTCAAGACCCCAGGAGGAGGCTGGACATTAAGAAGACCCTCAGATATTATGCAGAGCAGGTTCTAGATGGATATAAATAGCAAAACATAAACAAGCCTAAGAATGCATCTGAAGAAGACAGAAGCTAACTAAAGGGATATTCATGAGAGCAAATTTGTCTGCTCTAAATGACCTTTAACCCACAGCTTGAAATCAAGAGAAAGCAAGACAACAAGATGCCTCCAGAAATGCCTACCTCCCCCAAGATGATCACACAGATCCTGAAGTGGAGGAAGACACAGGCAAAGCACCTGAAACTCTGTATTATCTCTACTGTTTTATCAAAGAATTATTTTCTTATTCCCTGTAATGGTTTGAGCAATCTTTCATTCTTACATCTGGTAATCTCAGTAATGTAGTTGAGGACAGTGATATGTAACGTAACAACCACTGTTGATTCATATAATTTTGTCTTGAGACTTTGTATCACTTTGAATGTTCTTGCTTTGATTTGTTTATGTTTGTGATACTAGTATGCTGCTACCATTCTATTTCTTTCTTTGTTTTTCATTTACTACTCTCTTTAAAATAGAAAAAAATCAGAATGATCAAAGTGTGTGAGGAGATAAAAGAAGAAACACATAAGCAAATACATAAGATGTTCATTGAAGGTTTAAGTAAACAGATGAAGAATTTTAACAATAAGATATTTGATGAGCTTAGAAAAGAAACAAATAATGAATTAATTGAGCTTTAATACAAGACTTAAAGGCCACCTGGGCAAATTAGAAAGTGTGAAAAGAAAGAAACAGAAATACCTGATGTGAAAAAATCAAGGAAAAGCACGGGCAGCAGCTTTGACCAGTGTGAGGGCAGAGTGCCAGAAACAGAAGACAAGGCGGGTGCAGTAGATCATAAGGTCAATGATGTCCTAAAACTCAGGAGACAGTGTGGAACCCAAACACTGCAGGATGATTAAAAAAATCAACATCTGAATTATGAAAACAACGGAAAAACTAGAAGATGACTCAAACGGTGTAAAAACCTGTTTGCGAAGATCATAGCAGACAAACCTCTCTGCTGAAAGCTTCCGTCTGCTGCTCTCCAAATACCACCCCACTCAGCTCAAAGAAGCCAGATTTGTCATCATCCCTTTGCCTAATATCTGTCGTATAGTTGTTTCAGGCAGAGACTGTGGGAATGGGGGCCCCAGAGGTAGGGAAAAGATAGGATGAAGACCTCAGTGAGCTTTGTTAGAAGCTAGTGGAGAGACTTACCTAGGGCAGCCACCTTTGCCTCTGTGGGTTCAGCTCAGGGAATCAGAAAACAAAGGCAAGGAAACTAAACTCAGGAAGGTCCTAAGTAGGCAGATCTACAGAAGCCCTGTGACTTAATACTTACACCTAAACTACTTGTCCTTAAGCCCCACACCTATAATCTTAACCTCCAACAAATGAGAGGAAAGCTCATATGGAAGAAATCCAAGGGGTAGACAGAGACAGCTGTGGAGTCAGTCAGACTCCAAAAGCCCACGTGGGATAAGGATCTCAACACAAAGGGGAAGAATGTACACATGTCTCCCTCTCACACGCCCCCTGCAAGTGGAGGACCTGTCCATCATCTCTCTTCCCCTCCTCTCCAATTTTGAATAAACCATCTCCTCTTAATTTAAAATGAAATAAAATCATAGCAGAAAAGAATTCTAAATCGAGGGAAAGAATTCAATATTTAATTACAAGAGGCAGGTATAGCCCCAAATGGACAATGTAAAAAAATACAAACTTTCCATGCTACATCATAGTCATTGTCAAAATTTCCGAAACGCGACATAAGAAAGGCTGTTAGAGAAAACTAGCAACTAACCTACAAGAGCAAGCTGACTGGAGGAACAACAGACTTCACAGCACAGCTTGGAAGGCCAAGAGAGATTGGAGTCGTTTACTGAGCCCTGCATGAAAACAATTGTCATGCCGCACTTTCATATCCTGAAAAATTACCCTAAAAATGGATGGATCACAGAAGAAATCAGGAAATACATAAAAAGTTTCTAGAATCAAATGACAATGGAGGCGTGACATGAAAACCTACAGGAACAACGAAAGCTCTTCTGAGAGGAGAGTGCACAGCTGTGAATGCACGTACGAAGTGAGTGGCGTGGTTGCCCCCTCAGATCACAATGTTAGCAAAAGAAACCAGACACACGAGCTCAAATATCACATGATTCCTCTTCTATGAGAAACCCAAAATATAAACAGCAAAACAAAAGATAAATAAGAGGAAATGGACATTGGACCTCCTGCAGAGTGAAGGGGACAAAACGATAGAGAGAACAGGGAGCAAAATGAAGGGAAGCAATTCCCAGGGATCTAAGAGGTGCTACATACATGTGTCTGTTCCCTGTGAGGAACGTTATCACTGCGCACTTCAAATACGTACTAACAAAAATGGAAATTTAAAAAATTAATCAATGTGTGTTCCCAGAGAACAACCTAATAATGCATCTCATGTTCCTAGAAAAACAAGAGCTATCAAAATCTGAAACTCATAGCAGGAAAAGAATTATAAAGATCAGAGTGGAAATTAATGAAATTGAGACTAAAAATTCAATACAAAGAACCCATGAGTGGAAGAGTTAGTTCTTTGGAGGACTAAACAAGACTGGTAACCTGCTGGCCAAATTTACCATTGAAAGGAGATAAAAAATATGTATCAATGCAACTAGAAATGAGAAAATCAGAAGGGGCAACACCAAAACTCGGAGGGCTATAAGAAACTGTGTCAAAAAATTACATTCCACAACAGAGGAAAACTGAGATGGAATGGAGAAATTATTAAACACATAATGACTAAAGCTGAATCAAGAAGATACAAAAACCAACAACAATCAGTAAAATAGACGCAATAATTAAAAACACTACACACTAAAAAAGCCCAAGACTGAATGAATTCACCACAGAATTCTCCCGGCACTTTACAGAAGTTGTGATGCCAGTACTCCTGAAATGAATTTGCAGGTTGTAGGAGCACTGCCAAATTCATTCATAGAAGCTAACATCACCATGATACCAAAGCCAGAAAAGAACTTAATAAACAATACGCAAAAAAATACTACAGGTCAATCTGCTTAGTGAACAAAGATGCAAAAGTCCTTAACAAGTTATGAACAAACATAGTGCAAAACATCACTGAAAGGTCATGTATCATTACTAAATTGGCTTCATTCTAAGGATACAAAGGTGTTTCAACATACACAGATCAATAAATATATTACTACACATCATAAAGAGAAGCCTCTCAATAGAAGCAGAAAATCCCTTTGACAAAATCCAACATCTGTGATAAAATCATCATGAAAATAGATATATAAAATAGAGATGAGGACCTTATCTCAAGCTGATAATAGCCAGCTATGTCAAAACCACTGCAAACATCACATGTAATAGGGAAATTCAGAAAACAGTTCCTCTAAAATGAAGATGAGAGTATCACTGAATAATTTGTAGGAAAATTGAGACCTGAGACTACAACACTGAGATAAATCAACACAGAAAGTTAAATATTGCATGGTTTCTCTTTCCTGAGAAACCCAAATCATATATAAAGAGCGAAATAAAGAGGGGTAACAGGAAAGAAGGAGGTAGACGCTGTGGAGTTGAGAGTGGTGTATCAGGACAGGGAGGTCTGGAAGAGACGCTAGGGGAAGTGGAAGCAAAAAGATCAAAATGTAATTTGAATATGTGTCAATTCCCCACAATGAATTTATTTCTAAAGTACTGCACACATACATTACTAAACAAAAGGGAGAAGAAAACATATTCCAGAGGAAATCAGTTTTATTATCTTTAGTAACAAAGTAAATACTAAACCAAAGGCCATAAGCATCCACTGAAATTTTTTCCTTTATTAATATAATAAATAGTCTCAAATCTTCAAACTTGCCTTGGCTACATAATGCTCACAAATGGCTTTGGGCTTGAATAAGCAATCGTTCTGGCTAACAATATAGATGAAAGTAACAGTATGTTTAGGGTTTAAAAAATACTGAAATGTTCCTTTTTAAAAATTCTTTATCCATGCTGGGGAGATAGCTCAGCAGCACAAGTGCCTGCCTGGCAAGTGCAAGGTCCTGAGTTTGACTCCTGGTACCAAAAAAAATAAATAAATACATAAAATCTATTGTTTAGCCTGGCATGGTGATGCATGCCTCTAATCCCAGCACTCGGGAGGCTGAGGCAGGAGAATTGTTGTAAGTTCGAGACCAGCCTGGGCTACAAAGTGACGTCAAGGCCAGCCTGAACTGCATAGTGAGACCCTGTCTCAAAAAAGACAAAAGAAAAAATTTGTTATCTTCCTGCCATCACTTTGAAAAAGGATCCTCTGGGTTCTTGAGGAAACAAATTGAAAGTGTGTGTGTGTGAGTGTGTGTGTGTGTATGTATGTGTATAAAATAAATGAATCTTTATTTATCATCTATCTGAGAGAGGTGAGGATGAAGGGTGATTTATCATAAGAAACTGACTCAAGTGGTTATGGATACTGACAAGTTTGAAGATCTCCACTCGAGTTATCTGATTCAATTGGTCAAATACTAAACTCCTCAAGAGACACACCTAGGATGTTTGACCGAATATCTGAGGCTCTATGTCCTAGTCACCTTGACACCCCAAACTAATCAGCACATCTGAGGGGCTGCCACCTCCACAGCGGCATACCCAGAAGGAGCTAAGGCAGAGCTGACTCAGTTAAGGTCAAGTGGACACACAGCTTGAAGCGAAGCCCCCCAGCCAAGGATGGTCTATGCGCGTTAGTAGATTCTCTGAGCAGCCACATGTGTACAAGAATAAGGGAATTTTTGTACTGAGACACTGAGGAGGGTGATGGATTTTGCAGTAATACTTGGTCTATACTTCTAGTACTTACCCATTACATAACTGAGTAAACGAACATATTTATGAAGTGACGAAGCAAAGTCACACTCACATATTTAATTAGATCACTGGGGATATTTTATCATGCTTTTTTAATTTTGAGCCATTACACATTTGCTGTATTAGAAATTGCCAAAGCACACCTTAGGTGGGAAACTAGTAGAATGATAAATATCAGTTTGTATCCACAGATGACTCAAAGCAGTGTGTTACTATGCTAATCAAACTAAGTTCCTGAAGAAATTTCACGTTTCGTTTTGAATGCACAATGTCTGTGTAAGCATTTATTCTCTGTACTTGCTTTTCTAGTACAGCTCTCCCCATAATTTATGCTAAGCTAACCAATTTTCTGTTCCTATGCTTGTCATCATTTAATGCCTTTCCGATAAGTGTGTTGTGACAACCACTTTCTAATCTTCGGGAATCTGATCTGTCACAAGCGCACTTCTAAAAATACCATTTGTAGCTGCCCAAATTTCTGCTGCACTCACCGTGAGGTCTGAGGATGTGACACCACGTGATTCTGACACACACCGTTCATTTTCCCCGGAAATCTGATACTACGTGAATGCTACTTGGAGTTCTTTCATAGAATGAAGTAAATTTTCACTCGTTTAAATTATACTCAAACTCCATTAAAGATACATTAAGTTATTCTTGAAATAGAGAGAAACCTAGTGACAATTATGTAAAATGCTGGAAGCAAATTAGACACCTGGGTTGGAGTGCTGGGCCCCTTCTCACTCTCCATGTGATACTGGACGACTGCTATGTGTCCCTAGCCGCTTGCTTCCTCCATTTAATACCAACCTTATAGGTTTTTAAATGATGATTGAATATTGAAATGCATGTGGCAGAATGCTCAGATTTGATAAATTGTAAAACATGCTATAACTTCTTTTTTATTTACAGAGATAACTTGTATTTGTTAGAGTTCCTCAGGAAACAGAATCATATATATATATATAACTTTATTATAACATGTTATCATTCTAGGGGCATTACCATTTATAAGGTAGATCTATAAGAACAGAAGTGGGATGGTCCACAACAGCCACCTGTATGCTGGAGAGCCAGAGAAGCCAGATACTGTTCGGTCCAAGAAGCTGGAAGCCACAGAACAGGAGTGATCAAAGGCGCAGTGCCGTTCTGAGACCAGAAGCTCCCTGGAAAGTCTCTGATATTTGTCTAACTCAGTGATCACAATAGTCACAACCCTGTTCCTATGTTGAGAGGTTATTTCATGTTAGTTTATTTACACAGTGATACCTCGGTTGTCAAACAGCTCCAAGTTCAAACTTTCCTACCGAAGCAGCAAAATTTGAAAAAAAAAATCTGCTCAGCGTTCATAACTTTTGTTGATAATAGAACCAACGTTTCACTGAAAACAACCCTATGGGCCCAGAGTGAGTCAGAGATCACACCTCAGTGCGGACACAAAGAGGAGGCTGCCGTCTAATGTCCTCACCCAGGCAGCACACAGCGCTACTTAGTCCCTAGGAACGTCCATCGTGTGATTTTCTGTGCTTTACTCTTGTAAAATGTCCTAAAGAAGGCTCCAAAGAAAGATACTGAGATGAGCAGTAAAGCGAAGAGAAAAACTCTTGAGAACCACAATTGAGTTAAAGAAAGAAATTGCTGTGAAATCTGTTCAAGTCCCAGAAAAATAAACTTCTAACTGCAATTTTCAGTTTTCAGAACCAATGATTGGGTCTTCTATTACTTCTTATGGAAAAATAGCTCAGTTCTCCAACTTTTCATGTTCAAGTACAAATTTGAATCAAACTGAGTTTGACAGCAGAGGTATCACTGTGCTCATAAAAAATAAATTATTAGTAAACTTATGAACAAGAATTTATAGTATATAAGTTTATGATGTAAACCTATAGTAAAAACAAAAAGGGTATCAGCAGTTATAGGACTACACTGTGCACGTGTGGATACCCACTAAGTGCTTCTCGCGGGTAGAAGTGCACTGTGTTATTTACAGCTATTCAAACTCATCCAACCTCTATTACTGTAAATGATACCATGTAGTTCTTTTCTTATCCCTCAAAGAAAGATTTGCAAAGGAAACACCTATTTAAATAGTTTTAGTTTTTATTCTGCTAAGTGTTTGTAGTAAAATAGTTTATGAGTAATAAACAGTGTATTAAATATAATTAAAATAACATCTATAAAGAATTCACTTTACACTCATATATACTTTGAATATTAATAAATTTAAAGCAGAAAGTTTCTGAGAGAGTTATAATTACTGTCCTCATTTTATAAGTAGAAAACATAAGTTCTAAGAATGTGTGGCAATGGGCTAAAAATAATACAACTGGAAAGAGACGGGATTAATATCAAATAATAGATGCGGGCCATTCACACCCATCGCAGTCTTACACCGTGACATTATTTTAGTATCTCCCAATGTTCAAACCTTAACTACTATTTCCCTTTTAGTTAAAAGGTCTTAATGTTTTATCTGCTCAACTGTACATATTCTTTTGACATTTCCAAATCCACACGGTAGGAACAGAAAATGCAAAGTCCCCTGGGCGGCCACGTCCCCTACAGCATGAATCCAAGGCTTCCACCCACCACTCTAGAAAGCACCGCCCACCAGTATTCAGCCTTTGTCTAGGAAACCTCGCGAGTACTGGAAAACATTCTGTGTTCCACACACTGCTAATATCCCACTGGCTTCCTCTGTGTGCCACTACCACCTTCAGTTTAGGAGAAAGAAATGCTCCATACTTCAGAGAAAATTAAAATTTCACTTCTCACATCCAAAATAAAATGTCTTCTCCATCTTAGTAAACCTGGTTCCTTTTAAATAATACTCACCTGTGGGTAGTGTTCACGCATTCGCTCTCTCCAGGCAGATGCTAAAGACATTAGCGAAGCTTCATAACCGTCATTGTTCATATCTATCAGTGTTCTGAGGGTCTTCTCCTTAGGAGTCTCTAGAACCTATCCCCTTTCACCTTCTCTCTACGCTCTTCCTACAGCAAGTTATTGTAACTTACTTTCTGGGCAATTACAACACAGCTGCATCAACTTGTTCCTCTGCTCTCATTTTTCCCTAATCTCTACCAAGGCAATCAGTCCACAGCGAATCTCCATGGGTCAAGATACTTAACAGTTTCACATCTTTAATCAAATTTTTAACAAAACTGGATATTGTGTTATGTCATTATCAGTTGCTATGATCACTACCAGAAGTTTCTATCAAGGGGATAAATGGACTTTGGAATTCACCACTGGGGTTTGCATGTTCCATCCTCTGCCTTAAATCTATTTTTCTTTTTGTCCATTTGTTTTCTGTGCCTGGACATCAGTCTAACTTTCTCAGAGAACAGTTCCCTGGTTCCCGGTTCCAGGTCTTTCCCCTGGTCTCATGGTGCTGGGTGATTATCATGACAGGTTTTACTTTGTCGTACTTGCACTGTTACATGGTTGTGATCATTTTTTGGAATTTTTGCCTCATGTGTTAAAGACCTGCAAGTTACACAAGAAAAAAGATATTGTCATGTATTTTCCCTTGATAATGAACCCCTTCTAATATTTGTTGCTGAACAAATTGATTGCTATTGGTGGCAGAAAAGTTTTTCATTCTACTGAAAATTAAATACCTTCCTTCTGCACAAGTCCTTTAGAATCCATAGCATAATATTTCTTCTCCAATTTTACTTTTGACTTAGGATTTTTCCTTTCCAATTTTTTGCAGTAAGCCACTTTCCCTTAATGAGTTAATATCTTTACCATTCTCAGTCTGCCTTAAAGGGGAGTTGGAGACATACAATCTTCAATCATCAGTAAACTTTATATTGTCACTTTATCTCCTTCAGCAGAGACTTCATCCACAGAGAAATTGTGTGTGTAAACTACAACATAATGTGCGGTGATAGAATGTAGAAATCAGTGTTTTGTTGACTGGATAAATATTGCACATGGGTAATATGAATGGTCAGGAAAATCATAGAAGGAAAAATGTGGTTAATTTAGCCTACTAGAGAGAGCCTACTTTGTGCAAAAACTTATCCAAAAGTGTGAGTACATGGGAAGATGAAGGGTGACAGTCCATAAATATTTTGACCTCAAGGTTATGATCTCTGCATTACATTTTTTAAAACTTTATTTTAGAAATAAAAGAAGGAAAACACATTAACAGACAACCTTTTACAAAACACCAAAAGAACAATACAAACAATACAGAGTTACAAACAAAGTGGCAGGAAATTAACAATGTTTGTTGTTTTGTGTATTGATATCTTCCAAGTGGTTTCTTTTAAATTACAGTGGAAACCACTTACCAGCGCTTTAGTAGGGGGAATTATGATCTGGTTTTACTCAGAAGAAGGGATCTTTAAAAGGGTTGAGAGCAAAGAGAGATTAAATGCTTAGCTTTCACTTATACCACATTTGGGGCACGAGCATAATTAGTACCAACAATGTCATCCTGACAACGTCCAGAGACACGAGAGGAAGAGGGGACAATGACGTGACCTTTGTGTGGCAACTTCACACTGAGACCTCACTCTCGACAGTCTTCAGTGAAATTATGTACTATTTGGAAATGAGGAGGCTTTACAGAAATTTAAGGAAAAAACCCATAGTGATATTACTTTCAATGACAAAGCCTGATAACGTATGAAAAATTCGATCAAATATGTAAGAGAAAAACAATAAGAATAGCTCAAACTACCCTCCTTCACTTAAGAGCCTATTAGGAATAATATTTAAAATATTTATAAATAATACAAATTGGACACTGGACAAGAAACCTAGACAGAAGGGCCGGATAAATGTCCAGCGGGAGCCTCTTCACCCTTTATCAGACCCGAACACAGCCATTTTCTTCCCATTCTCTGTCAGTTCGGTTTCACTCGTTTAGAAGCGCTCAGAGTAAATTCAGAGTTCTTTGAAGAATTAAATTCTTAGCTCTCCGTGTCTTCTTTACTTAGCCCATTATTGTATTTCTACCCTAAGCCAGATGTTTAGTCACCTACTTGGATTTTGAATTTTCAGCACTTTTTAATAATGCTGACTTTTCAGAGTTTTTACTGTAATCTAAATTACAATTTTCACCAATATATCTTTTCTGCATTGTAATGTGCTTAGTGATATTAAAAAGTATAATTGCTCTTGGCTGAAAATGCATGGTCCAATAAATATGAAGATAATTTTCCTCTGCCCTCTTGAAAATAGCTTTGAACTGAAGCTCACACATATATATTATAGGTATTTTTCTAAATATTTTATGTATAATAAAATTGTAAGTGGTTCGTGTGTGTCTCTGGACATTTTCCTGTAGGCTATGTCTCATTTTTCTATTTGCAGATTGAAATTATATGGATTTCTCTATATCATTTCCTCTGTCCCTTCAGGAGAACAAAGGCTTCTGAAAAGACTGACCTGTACTATAGAGGTGAACTCCTATCAAAATGTAAGCTTTTGAGCAAAATAGTAATACAGAAAATAAAAATATAAACTGAACTTTACAAAGTTTTATTTATTCCTTCTAATTAACCCCTTTAAATATGCCACATAGGTATACCTGTCCTTTATATTCAGTCCTGCAAAAGGTATTTATTGAGCACTTACTCTCAGCCTGGTATTGTTTTGATACTAATGACAAAGTAGGGGCAAAGCGTCTACTCCCATGTCACCCAAGAAGAGAGGATAATAAATGAGCAAGCCAGTATATACTCAGATCATGGAAGATGTCAGCCATTACCAGCAGACAGGAATCCGTAAGGGAGGATGTGTTAGTGAGTGTCCAGGCAGGCGTCCAATCACCTCTCTCTCCTGTTACACCCTTGTGTTACCCTGCCAAGCCGTACTGCTCTTACACAATCACCCATTCAAATAACTGAATACAGTACAGAGTAAATTACTAGCAGCAGCATGTAGCAGAAATGATCATATAGCTCTTCTAGGATGAAGCTGTAAGTCTGGCTTCTGCTTAAGTGTGTTCTTTCTTCAGGATCTCTTGCTCTGAAAGAACAAAACCAGCTGACATTTTATACACATACAAACGAGGCCTGAAAAGTGCTCGTGTGGTGAGTCACCAGTCCTCAGCCTATGGACAGCGGGGAATTTGAGCCTTTCCGTAACCACAGGAGTGAACGTGAAAGCACACTGGCTGCTAGCTGAACTTTTAAATGAGGCCTGAGGCCCAGCTCATAGTTTTTCTCTAACCCAGAGCTGTCCAGCTAAACTGTGCTTAGATTCGAGACACACAGAAACTGACGGGTAATAAATGTTACTTAAGCTACTATGTTTAGGGGTAATATTTATGCAGTATTAGAAAATGAAGATAGAGTAAAATACTGGGACAGAATTTGGTCAAATTTAGTGCAGTTATTTGACTTTGGATCTCAGATTTTACTGAAAGGTTGTATCTCAAAAATAACAAGCTATTTGTTTGCACAATTCTTTCCAGTCAAATATATTTATTGTCTCTTTAATTACACCTTAATTCACTTTTCTGATTAAAAGCTAATGTACATTTTCATATAAATTATAAATATAACAGAAGAAATGGCAAAAAAAAAAGAAATAGCATCAGTTAGATACATATAGTTCAGTGACTATTTCACTAAACTTTTCCACTATTCGTCTATCAGCATACACCGTGCATTAATTTATTTGATCCTTTAATGTAATTGAATGTTACATCTGCTATTGTCAAGCTTCTTGTTTTACATATACCTTGAATAGCTCACAGAGACATAACACACTCTTTCCAAATGTCCTGTTTACTAGGATCCATAGGAGAAAACCGTGATGTGATATGAAGTCTGCTTTCCTAAAGGACATTTGAATCAATTCTATCACAGAAAATACTGTGGAAGTTTTGTGAGTATGTCTTTAATGGAACATGAACCATATTATGTCTTAGTTACATTCTCATAGTTAAGACGCAATACCCAACACCCCCAGCTTAAAGAAGGAGATGTGTATTTTGATTCACAGTTTTAGAGTCTTCAGTCTATAGTCACATGGCTCCCAAGATGGTGACAGGGCATGGAGCTCTGCAAAAAGCAGCTCAGGACACGGTTGTGGGAGGCAGAGAGAGAGCTAAGCGAAACGAGGAGTAGGGGAAGATAAACCTCCCAGGCCACCCCCATGACCCACTTCATCTGACCAGATCCCACCCACTGAGAACGTCATCTACAAACTCATCAGTGACTGAATCCACTGCTGATGTCCAGTTTCACCGATGAACATGTGAGACCTTTGGGAGGACATCTACATGGAAATCACAACACGTTACTCACAAAATAGCACACTTATAAGCTGTATCTTGAAAGCTTATACATTCATCTGAAGAAATGAATTCTGGTGACCCATTTCTTTGAAGTTTTAAGAGTTAATTATGCAAACATTCAATTAATCAACTCAATTGAAATGATATTGTTATTAGAAATAATGTACTATGCAAATAATACATTCTACAGTCTACTTTTCTGCAATAAAAAAGTAACCTGCTGATAGTTTGATTAAATATTCATTTGATTTATAATTAATTTTTTACAAGTCTGTACCACATCCATCTAGTTCAAATTTAAAATCAGCATAGAATGAATAAAGTCATCTATGCCACATTACTTTAAAGAGCGGCTGGTACCAGTCAGTTGATAGGAGGGGAAATGTGCTTACGTGTAAATGTGTTAAGTGAGTGACGCCCAGTCAAACATGGGATCAGCAGATATTAAATGACAGAAAAGGAAAATTACAAAATAGAAAGGAATCTACGTCTGGAGAGATTTTCTGGAGAGGGAGCGGTAGCCCCTTCTTTAAATTATTCTGCTTATTGACAAATTGCATACAAGCTTTAGAATAGGTGCAGAAGTCTATCTTCACCTATGTCATTCAGTAATAAGATGAACTAAGCAGGGCAAAGTCAACTCCAACAACCAAATATGTGAAAGTATATTTACATTTCTCATCCTCCTCCCATTAGAAGACACCCGGTGACTGGCTGTGTCCCTTGCTTTGAGAAGAGGTGGTGTGCATCGCTTTCTGGTGGAATGTGTAAGAGCTGATGTATTTCCCATGATAGAAATTGATTCTTGGTATGTTGGGTGATTGAGATTTTAGGGTGTAATATGTTACAGAAGAATAAACAATTTCTCTAATGCACTAATCCACTTTACTATAATTTTATATTGATAAATAGTGGTTTTGCTTTGTACTAATCTTTAATTATTGAGAAAGAATGAGTTATCAAGCCAACATAAAAGCTTCTGTGCATGCTTCTGCCCTGCTGCCAGTCATACATTCATAGTAGAATTGTATGCACCAGTCGTTTTTGCTTAATTTTAGTCTGTCAAAAAATAGCTACTTCCTTTAAATGTAAAGCGAAGTTTTAGAGCCTAAACACTGAGGCCCTGTCACTGAACTTTAGTGATTCCTCCATAAGTAGTACCCTATCCTTTACACTCAAATGCTCATGTCCATCCCGATAGAATCTCCTGATACATTTTCCTTCTGCTCTTGCTGAATTGTTTTTCCTTTAACTGCTCTTTCCGGTATACATTTGGAGAAACATTTATTAAAATCATAGAAAAGTGTGTATAGATAAAAATAAATAGTACATCTTTCTTTATCCAAGTAGCACTAAATATAATTCAACATGCTTAAGAGTTTAGACTGCTGCTCTCAGGACGCTATAAAAGCTCCAACTCCAGAGATGATTCCAGTGTAGAATAACGCAGTTTATCTTTATGCTTAACCTTTCCCATTGGTACAATTTAAGTATATTTTTATAGGTTCCCATTCTGCTTCACACAGAATTTTGAGAAACTCATTCCTCAGGATTTTGTTTTATAAGCCGACCATCATTTTAGTCTTTATATATCCTATTTTCCAGACCATTTAATATTATCATCACTCAGTGCTGTACTTTCTGGATTCTTCACAGATTGTTTTCATCTTTAAAATTTATAACATAAAAGCCTCTGAATGGTATAAGTTTCATACAAATGAAAAGATCCCCAAGTGCACAAATATACTTGATAGGCAATGGCCCATCAGTATTTTTCCAAATAGAAGTAAGGCTTGAAAGATAATCACTTGACAAATAAGATGGCTTTCTTTTAAAACAGGGAGTCAATAATGTGGTGAAAGCACAGTATAAAATTGCATTTGAACACAGTTCTGCGTTTCCACCTGTGTTAGAAGGAAACGTCAACACACTGAAATCTAGTCAATGATTTTAGTGGATGATTATTTTGGATATAAGTTTGTGGATATGATTAGTAAGTGCAAAACATAATTTTAAACATTTTATTCTACCTAGCTTGAATATAT
>NW_004955448.1:15176544-15264342 GCF_000276665.1 Chinchilla lanigera | reverse complement strand
GCCTTGCCACTGAGCTAAATCCCCAGCCCTTGAATATTATTTTAACACAATCTTAAACTTTATTAGTTTAGATATTTTAATTTCCTTAATTTATATTAAAGTAAATGCTGCAAACATGCTAACCTGTCCAACCAATAACAAATGTAAAAAAAAACAAAGCACTTTACTTATATGAGTTATTTGGTTCAGTTTACATATAAGCTATAATTACTTAAAGGAAGATTTTTTTATTAACATTTGTCTACTTTGGGCAGGAGTTGTCAGCTGGTTTATTTGTTTGGTTGGAATAAACAAATGGTTTGGTTTATTTGGTTTTATTTTTTTTTTTTATTTTTTATTCAGACATAATATTTGTACTTCTTTATAAAGTATAGTATAGTAATTCTATACATAGTGTAATAATCAAACCAGGGTTATTTTTCAGTTATTTTTCATCTTTTTTTACTATTTTCTTTTTTGGTTTGGGGAATTGAACTCAGGGTTTCACACTTGCTGGGCAGGCACTGTGCTGCTGAGCTACATCCCCAGCCCCAGATTTTATATTTCTTTTTCTTTAAATTTCTCTAAAACTTATAGTGTATTTATCGTGCTTTAAATTTCAACACATTCTTAAAGTTATATGATTTTATTTATCAGGTGATAGTGTACAAGGTAAACCCTGGACTTCTAGCTGCATGTTGGCCTTAGATTAAGTGTCTGTCCACACCTAAAACTCAATAATAGGTCTACATATCTTCACTTAGAAGCTTCTTAGCATACAGTAATCCTGTGACTGAGTCTTGTATTTTTTTAAATTCAATTCCTAGATTCTAAAATAGTGCTTCCCAAAGTTTTCTTGCACATCATTAGTTCCTGACTGTCTTATCAGAAATAGGCTCTAAGGTCAATGAAGTTTGGGAAACAGGGCATGCAGAATATCACTTAAGAGATTTAAAATGTCCATTAGTACATTTAAGACTCTAAGACCTACTGAAGTAATTAAACCTGTTTAATTTTTAGCAGCCAACTGGACCACTTAGCTGTATATATATACAAACTCTACTAGTATTCCAGAAGACTTTTGCACGTTGTGCCATTGAAAAGCCATTTGTAACGTGCCTTCTTTTGTCAGTGATGTTGATATTTTGCCATTGTTCTTTTTTTAATATTCTCTTTAAAATAAAAATATATTTTGCTAGATTAGTGGTTCTTTTTTGATATTTTTGCTAGCAAATATCTGTAACTTATAATTGGGCATTCCTGTGGAGAATCAGTACGTGCGTATAACGCATCTTACTTCCTTTTTCATCCCCTTTCCCTCCCCCTGCTTCCGTGGTTTGATCCTCTTCCCCTTGGACAAAGATCCATCTCCCTTCTTCCTATTACCTACCTTTCATTTTGCTCTGTACATAGGCTTTGGGTTTCTCATATAGGAGAATTATGCATTTCTAAGCTTGTGGATGTGATTTATTTCACTTAATATTACGATCTCAAGGCTCATCCATTTTCCTCTAAATGGCTCAAATGTTCCTTTCTTTATGGCAGAACAGTACTTTACTGCGTGACAATACATTTTCTTTATCCATTCATTTGTTGGTAGACGTACAGATTTATCCTGGAATGAACTGCGTGCCTACAAATATGATTATGCATGTGTGTATCACTGTATCATCAACACTTTGAGGTGGAGAATCCACTGCTGTGATGTGGAGCCTGTTTGGTGCATTGTAGGATGTTTTCCAGCATCCTGATTTCTGCCTGCAAGATTCCAGAAGGTGTTTTAAACATCACTAAATGTACTCTGTGGAGCAAAATTGTTTTCCGCCGACAACTCCTGCCCAAAGTAGACAAGGAAAATCTCTCTGCAAAAAAATACAGAGGGGGGCTGCGGATTTAGCTCAGCGGCAAAAAGCGCCTGCCTGGCAAGCGCAATGTCATGAGTTCAGTTCCCGGTACAGGAGAAAAACCAAAAAAAAAAAGAATACCTGATATGGTATGATATAACCTGTCAGATAAAAAAAGAAAAAAATACAAAGAACTTTCCACTCAAGTTTGGACTTTATAAAGAAGCTAAGAATATTACAAGGCTCATTTTAGAGCACGAGCTAGAAATACAGTCGGAAGACAGAGGGTGTTAAATGTTCAGATGTGGGCCGGCTGGTCCCGAGGCTCATTCAGAGCAAGGAAGTGTAGCACTCGCCCTGTTGTCAGTGTTAATACAGTTTGCAATGAGAAATAATTTCACTTTTTACCCAAAGAGTGGAAAATCCTTTTGAATCTCTAAGCTTTATACTTCGTGTTCCTTCACACATATTTAAAGATTCATTGGCTTTCTGATGTCACTTGTACGACTTATCTGGATAATCTTCAGTACTGTGGCTGCAAACAGTAACAGTGTGATGTATCCAGATTACTATATCACCGATCCTGATTTTTAAAAAAGTGTATTTCCTTTTGAATTACAAACATTAACTTCAGTGCCTTACTTCCTAAATCCCCTTTTCTGCATTTCACTTATTGAAGCACCACCATCTGTCTCTGTCACTTTCTCCTCCCTAGGACAAATC
Source organism: Chinchilla lanigera (assembly GCF_000276665.1). Lineage (NCBI taxonomy): Eukaryota > Metazoa > Chordata > Mammalia > Rodentia > Chinchillidae > Chinchilla > Chinchilla lanigera. The sequence goes on along the minus strand of NW_004955448.1, from coordinate 15,261,796 downwards.
CCTGGTACCTGCAGTGTAAAGCAGGAGCAATTCACTCTGCTTCACTTTTCAGGCCGTCACTACTTGGCTCCAGGGCAGGACGTCATGGCAGAGGGAATCCCGGAGGAAAAGATTCAGAAACTGCTAAAAAACAGAGTGCAGGAAAAGAAGAGCCAGGGAGGGAGGTGCACCCTTTCAGGTCATGACCCATGGACCTGCCCCTTCTGACAGGCTCCCCTTCCTAGCAGCACATTCAGCTATGAGCTCACCTGCTGCTGAGTATAGCAACCTCATCTAATCACCTCCACAAAGTCCCGCCTATCGTCATACGATGCCTGAAGGGATATTGAGATATACACCATAGCATCTTCTTCTGGGTTACCTGAGAGAAATCTCTGCTCTTGATTCCTCCTTCTTTTCACCATATTTTTCTCTACACAGAGGACAAATCATCTTACCAAGTTTCCTTTATTTTTCATCAGTCCTATAACTCCCTTTTTGCTTTTCCCATCCCTGTGATCAGGTTTATCAACTTTATTTATCGATAAGTGGTTCTTCTTGTCTTTTTTCAATCCTTTGTTAATGGGGTTCTCAGTCTTGAATCTAAAAAAGTAATCATTTGTTCATTTTTCATTAATTCACGTATACAAAATTATTTTTAAACATCCACAATGTACCAAGCAAGGTAACAAATATTGGAGATGAAGTGACAAAGAGGATGTTCAGGTAACTCTGCAGCGAGAGAAAAAGGGTAACAACAGGTAAGCAACTGATTAAAATATAAATGACGAGAAAGTCTCATGACCAAATAAAATAGGATACCAAGACAGACTCTCAGTGGAAGAGTAAAGAGGGATGCACTGCAGACAATGGTGTCTGGAACTCCCTTGAGGAAGGGTATATAAATTGACCATGAAAGATGAAGAGAAACTAGGTTAGTGATGGCAAACTTATAACATGCGTGCCTCAGCAGGCTATAGGTTACAAGGAAAGAGCTTAAAGGTTCACCACCACCGATCTAGAGCTATCAGTCATGGTGTGACTGAAGAAACAGAATCACTGAGACTATTATAGAGACTTTTTGTAGGGTTTTGAGCTGGTACACAACTGGGAGCTAAATAAGCAGTGTCTACATAGCTTTCTTCTTTACATCCAGGGAATCTGGACAGGAAACTGGGAAGGGGAGATGTGTGTGAAATGAGAAGGGCAAGGACAAACTAGAACAGGTGCAGACATCCTGGATGGTGCATCAGTTCCTCCCCGACCCAGGCTACAATTTCAGAGATTCCTGTGTCCCTTAGGCACAACAAAAACCCTTGTCCTGGGGCTACACATGCATCTGGTTTAGGAGCTAAAGAAACCAAACAAGGATCTGGCAGTCATCCTAGGAATTACGGGCTTAACTGCTACTCTTTGCTAACAGTAAGTCACAGACAAAAATGAATAAATAAATGAAAAAATAAACAACAACAACAAAACTGTGTAAAGAATGGTGCATACCTGCAGACAGCTCCTCTGCACCAACTGTTCTGGGATAGAAAACATACGTCTGTTCCTCTTCGTCTGTCTTCCACATCTGCTGCTAAACATGTCTTGTACTCACTGCTAATTTGAAAACATGAAGGGACAAGAACTGCAGGCAATGTGATTCCTACCTAGATAAACTGATCTAACTGATTCCTTGTCAGGCAAGGAATAGGGCAGACTCGGCCTTGGGACTAATATGTGAGATCACTGAGCCATTGGGGTGGCTGGCATGATGGCTTGATGAGCTGAAGACTGAAATGGTACAAGGATAGCAAAGAAACAGTAGAGGAGCACAAAGTAATATTAAGAAGAAAATCAAGGTTGTGACTGCACAGTTTCATATAAGCTACATGGATGACAAGTTCATTTTCTTGAGCTTTCTGTTCTTTTCTACAGTAAGTTCAAGGTTCTTGGCTTTGCATCTCTGCTGTTAGATGCGGTCACAGAGTCCTGGAGGTTCTAGTGTGAGAACTCATACTGTAATCTCCAGGAGAAATGCTCACAGCCCATTCATGTGCCATGCTGCCAGAAACTCTATGTTTGCACTGGTCTGAGCTATGATCCAGGTGCCTATTTTAGCAGGATAACAGAGATGAAAACACATCAGGATTATTCTTTTTATTGAAATATTTTATTATAAGTTAGTTCTTCACTTTCCAAGCCTTAGAAAATGAAAAGATAAGATGGTGAGACATGATGCAATTAGTTATAAAGTATTGAGTACTTTTACATAACATGATGATTTTGCCAGCTACCTGCTAATTGTGAACATTGAACAGACTGTGTGTGACCAGTACAACAGGGCATGATTTATAGTGAAGCTTTGAAAAATGTAGCTCTTTCATCATCTTCCATTCACACCTGCTACCTTCTTGCAAGGAAAATAAAATCATACGTGATATCATTTGTGAAGACAATAAAGAATTGTACTTTACCCTCTGTTGGACTCCTCAGATATACCTGACATTAAATGGAAAAACTCTTTGATAACAAATTATTTTTCTTACTGTACCCACATTAACTGAGCAGAGAGGTTGCTGAAAATTAAGTATCAAAAAATTGTGAGGTATTTTTATTGACAAGGATACAGTTAATTTTCATCTTTCAACTATAAGTTTTTACTTTGTGCAAGAACTATTTATCTCTATCATTTTCTACCTCTTATTTGCTATTAGTAGTCAAGACTCCAAATGATTCAGTGTGACTACTAAGCAATTGGAGCTTTGGTTAGTATAATAAGTTCCATAATAGATACTTAGGCTCTAGATATTCAGTATCAGTATGTTGTGTGAAACACATCCAGCTGGCAACCAGACACAATGACCCATAACAGAAATGTCTCTCAAGGCAGGCTGCTTTCCCCATCACCTCACTGTGGACCTTGGCTGAGGTATTTTACTTCTTGAAGACTCAGTCTCTTCATCCATAAAATGGTAATAATAATACCCAACAGACTTACTGTCAAGTGTGGATGATAACGGGAATTACTGTTATAGTTTGAAAGTGTCCCCCTCAGAATCATGTACTGAAAATTTAGTCACAAGTGCAACAATCTTTGTAGGTAGGACCTAAGGGGAAGGACTAAGGTTATAATTGCTCCACCCATCCATCCATAAATGCGTTAGTGCTGATCATAAAATGTACTGAGGCTGCAATATTCCCTCTCTTACACCCTCTGGGGCCCAAACCCTGGCTCTGGATATGTTCTATCAAGGTGAGACACCAGGAACAGACCCTCTCCAGGTGAAGTCTCTCCAACTTGCCCTTCCCAGACTCCAGAACTGTGGGCCAAATGCACATCTACAATTTATGAATTATATTGTCTGCGGTATTCCATTTCAGCAGCACAAAACAGACTAAGACTCTGCGTGGAGCCCTCAGAAAAGTACTGGCCAACACACAATTTGCATGTATGTATATATATAATGTATATATACATATAAAACATATTTTATGTGCATGCATTTACTTACAACCTTTAATGTAAAACTTCTTGGAAGATGTATATTATTAATAATTTTTAAATTACCAGGTAGCATGATGGCTGGCACATTTCTCCTGAGTATCTGCACAGTTGAGGTATATTAGCTAACCTGAGGGAGGGAATATAAAGCTCCAGGTGTTACACTTATTTATTCATTCTATCACAAAGTGATTTTCAGGTCTCATATAAAAGAGAAGAGAGTGAGATTCTCACAATTGCCATGGAGCAAGATAGCATTTCAATTATTATACTGTTTGAAAAAGGTTATGATATCAAAAAGGCAATTTTTTTCAGCATTATTACAGAGTTTGCAACTGATTCCATTCATTTCAGTACAGGGAATCAGAATCATAGATGATAAATCTCTTTTTGAACAAAAACAGTTTTAACTTTAGAAAGTAATTTATGAAGTTTCATTCATGTCAGGGACATAATAAAGAATGGCAAGAATAGCCTCCCTCTCCCACTGTTTACCGAGGGCCCTCTCTTCTTTGGTACCTATTAGTCTAAGAAGTGGTGTGTATTGGTCCTTATTTTTCTCTTTCATGTGAGAACAATTGCTGGGCTCCTCTGCACAAGGTCACATTGCCCTTCACACTCCCACTCCTGCTTTCTTCTGCTGCTGTAAATTACACACTCACCACTGAATCTCAGCCACAAACAAAGATCATGGTAACTGCTCTGACTAGGAATTATATTTATTGCCTTTGTTTTACTTTAGAAGATATCATACAGTCAGCAAACAGAATAATTATCTCTGAAACCCTGAAGTGTGTGAATGGGACGATAGACCCATGAGAGCTTCAGTGGCAAAATAGATTTGAAATGAATCTAATAACGTTGCCTCATTTTACCAACGTGAAAACAAAACTCGAGAGAGGTGATACAGAGAGAGTTGAGTTGAAGCCACTTTCTGCAAATAATAAGCACACCATCATGGTTTCTAGAGTCAAAATAAGTCACCAAGTGTTTGAAGGCTCGGTCCCCAGCCCACTGTGCTACAGGAATGTGTGAAGGTTTTCAGGAATCTGGCCTCGTGGAAAGTCTTCGGGTCCCTGGGGTGTGAACTCAGCAGGGATATGGAGACCCCAGTCCCTTTCTGTTTCTCTCTTTAGTTTCCTGGCCACAGAGTGAGCAATTTTTCTTTAACATTTTTTCACCATAACGCTTCTCTTAAGGCTCAAGCAGTGGACCTGAGTTTGAACTTAAACCCCTGAAACTGTGAGCCCCAATCACCAGCAGACTCCGTCCCTCTTAACAAGCTGATTACCACAGGCATTTACATAGTGATAGAAGCCTAACACAATGGTCCAAACAAAAAAAAATCACTCTAATGAGTCATAAAAGACTCACACTCCACCTAAAGAAACCAGATGCATAGATACACTGAGAGATAAAGAATTGTAACAGGGAGTCTGAAAAAAATGAAGTAATGAAGAAAAATGTTGGGAACAATGAATTAAACTCTTAAAAATTTTTAAAGATAGGCTCACACTGTATAGTTCGGGCTGACCTTGACCTCATTATGTGCCTCAGGCTGGCCTCAGACCCACTTGTGGCAATCCTCCTGCTTTAGCCTTCCAAGCACTGGGATTGCTGTGCCCAGCCTGCAATTTAGATGTTTTGTAGAGAAGAAAGCCATTGAAAATATTACCAGCTATTTCAAGGTTTGCTAAGTGTTTTGAATCCACCTCTGTAACTAGATAAAGTACTGCTAGTGTCTGTGCTTATCTTCTCCAAATGGTTAGAGATATGGAAATATCACTTGAGAGACATGAAATTCTGGATGCTTGGTCCATAAAAAGATGAAATTCTGTGAATACAATCATATTATTTAAAGTTTTGAAGGATTGTTTAAGGGGAAAAGTACCAAATAGTCCATGCAACTATAGATAAAACTAAGAGAAATAAATGTGTAATACACATTTTTCTAAAACTAAAAGAGGCAGAAGATAATCAAACTAATGCATGGGAGTGTTGAAACAGCGTAAGGACCAAGCTTTAGGACTCAAATGCCAAGAACACCTTCTATAAAACAAACAGTGGGAAGTTCATTCAAATGACACCTGTGACCTTTCCCACTAAGACCGTGACTCCCGCATGAAGCAAAGGCCATGCGTGGCTCATTTGGTAGGTGGAAGTCAAAACAGTCAGTTCAAAGTAAAAGAAAAACAATGTAGAGTGTCAGATGAGCCTGTTCCTCCCCTTCTATTTAAATAATATTCTTAAAATTTCTTCTAGATCTATTTGACATTCCCACTTACACATGACCTGCAATTATCGTACTACCATTTTCAGAAATGAAGTGAAATGCCTTTCATGGTGTTAAGTTCCTCATCTGTGAACTCTTACCAAACACATTACCAGTCAGTCTCTCTTCGTCCTAATGTCTATCACAGTCGACCATGTCTCACTCATAACACTCATTGCATTTTATTTTACTTAGCTATCTGTATGGCTATCTCCTACAGAGGACTAGGAATTCCTTGAAAGCAAAACCATTGTTATACAATTATTTTATCCTTAGAACAGTACCTTGGTACCTATAGATACAGTAACCATGCACATTATACACTGAAAATGCTCAGCAAGTTTGTGTAGATTAACTAAATTACATTTACATAGATTAATGCATATGTAAATGAGTAAATAAATAGAAGTATCTTTTTTAAAAGAATATCCTACCTAGTAACTGGTACTTCTCAGGTCTGACACCGTGTCTTATATCTTAGTACCCCATAGAGATTATAACTGCATTCAAGCAACAGAGACCAGGAATTACTACATGCTATAGTTTAATTGTCAGTCCACTGTGTTTGATGCAGCACAGTGTTTATGCTATATTGTGTCTTGATTTATATGCTTTACAGATTCCCAATATAAACTGAATTAAATTTATAATTTTTCAATTTTAAATTTCGTATCACTTATTCTCTTTCCTAGTGTTGAAAGTCTTTTGTCTTTTAGGTTTCCATGTAAGGAACTCAAAATATACTTTTGTAGAGAAAAGAAACACAGGTCACACCACCCCAGCCTCAGGAACAGACATCTAGAAATGCACCCTTTTCCCCCATAATACACTGGTCTTGAGTAGTCTTCTTCTCCAACACCGGCTCCAGTACTTAATCCTCTGTAGTTACACCTGAAGGACTTGGTCATACCACTACAGCCTAGGGAGAAAGGAAGCAGCAACAACAAAAAAAGCAAGACTCTAATGGGCATTTTGTATGAGTAGAAAGTCTTACTAAAAATAGAAAACATAGAAATACTCTCAAGATATCACTGGGCTAGTCGCTGAGCAAACATTAAGTATCCACTCTACAAAGCTCTGCAGCAGTTTCTAAGACTAGGGAGATAAAACTTTTACTTTTGGGTTTTCTTGTGCAAACATAGTAAGAAGCAATATTTAGAATTTTTTCCAGCCATTGTGCTGAGTCAAATATAAATCATTTCACAAAATAATCACTGCAGTACAATTAAGAAAAGCATCTCTGGCTTTCACATGAAAAAAGGAGGCTGAGAGAGATAGTGCCACCTGTCCAAGGTCCCATGTGGAGGAGGCTGCCCATTCGGATTCAGATTTGAAGTCTGGCTCTGCATCTGGCTGCCTGAGGCTTCTTTCTCCTCTACGGATCCTCTTCTTTCACTGGGCAGCACTCGCTCCCTTTGAAGTAGGCCTTATTCAAATGTACTTCACCCCATGTATTTATTAAATAAACTACTGGAAGCTTCGCTGTTAGTGTTAGACAAAATGCGAAAGCTCGTGTTTTAATGAGGACACTTAAAATTCCTTTTCTTCCCCTACCTGAACAGCCCTGCACTCCTCCCCAAGGCGCCCACTGGACTTGGAGTCTTTGGACAGTGCTGAGAATGGAGAGAAATTATATGTGCGGAAATCTCACCAGGTCCCTTGATAGTTTTTAAGTTACGTTAATAATATGACACTGTATACTGAAGTGAGGCTTGTACAAGGAATGTCTAGTGAAAGTGAAAAGCATCAGCCTCTTTAAGGGCATCTGGTGACAGTGTCCAGTAGCAACCTAAGCTCTAGAATTTGGGCCCCTTTGCTAAAATCCCCTTCATTGCAGCAGGGTGGATGTTCGGCCCGCATGGCATGCTAAACCAGTAGTAATAGTTATAATATCAAGCCCATTTCCTGTTTAGTAAATAGTTACTACGCTAAGTCCCACGTGCCTGTCTGCTTTGAGGCTGTTGTTTTCACCCCTTTCCCTTGACCTGCTAGACATCCCCAGGGTCCAGCAATGTCCGGCCCCGCATGACTGCCCCAGATCCCCGCTCCTGGTCCACAGCTTGCATGTTTTCTGACTAAACAACCGCTTCCCACACTGGTTATAAAAGTACTTTTTAAACATCTCTTCCTTTTAACAAATACGTCCTGAGCATACTCAGTGCTTTAGAGAATGAGACATGTATGGCCCTGGCAGAGAATTCAAAGTCTCTGCATAACCTTTAGGAAGAAGAGTACCAGTTTCAAAGAAATCAGGAGTCCTGCTGGCGGCTGCTTTGGAATGTGGTTATCGCCTGACTGAGGAACAGCTGAGAAAACTCAGTGTCCTGTACACTTTTCTTAACTACGTGTTCTGCCCTAGCTACTCTAAAAGGCTTCTGTTTAATGACAATGTGAGATTTAGACATTCAGTTTAGTCTTGACTCTAAGGTATAAACTGTTTGCCTAGAACTAAGCAGTTTATAAGCTTATAGGGAGGCGTGGCACCTAGGTTCTTATTGACATTTGGTTCCTGACAAACACATGTGCGCTGCAGGGCCACTTATCCACTTGCAGCAAATATTCCCTTACTTTGTCGTTAATGACTCATTGCTAACCCATTATGGTGCAGTTACTCAACTCCTTTACAGCATAAGTTTGCATTTCACTTTTAAAAATCTGTGCCTTCAATTTAAATTGGAGGAGTCCTTGACGTACAGATGCGGAATATGCTTGAATAAGCTTTCACATGGGAACTATTTCTCTGCGACATAAAATTTGTTTCATTAAAGTGAAAATGTTGACACCAAGAAATCAACTGACCAGAATCATTATCACTATCAGATTACTGTATGAAGGGTAAATATGCCAGAGGGAACCATTTGAGCTGAAGACATTGTGAGTAGAAAAACGTCTGATATTAATAGTCAAATTTATTTTATAGTTTGTACACCTAACAGACCTTAAGTTACACACTGAGACATGATCTCTGTTGGAAACACTTTGCTGGGAAAAGAACACCCTGCATTTTCCTAGGTTTGTAAGTAGATGTGGTGGGTTGACAACTGGTGGGCAGCTTGTAACACCCCGCTGAACTGAGCCAGTGCGGTGCTGTGTGGGGGAGGCCCCCTGAGGACTGTTGCCAGCAAAATGAGTAACTGCAGATATTGGGAGCTGTTGGTTCTCCTGTGGCTGATGTTTCGCCTCAGGAGTTTGTCCTACTGGCTTTCCTGATATGAATGTGGCTGTTCTCATCATCAAAGGAGCTAAGGACCCTGTTGTCACTGAGAACGGCTACGGTTCACTTTGGGGGAGCTCTGGTCCTCACTCTGAGTATCTCTTCCTGGCTGCAGAGGGGAACATGGTGCACTGTTCAGTGTCCTGGAGAAGCTGGTTTTCCTGATGTGAACTCAGCTGTTCTCATCAACAGAGGAGCTTGGGACCTTGCTGTCATTGAGGATGGCTGTGGTACCTTGTGGGGAAGCTCTGTTTCTTACTTTGGACCTTGCTTCTTGGTTCCAGTGCAGATCCCTCAGCCTGCTAGCACAGATCCTTCAGCCCACTGACACAGACTTTCTAGCTGCCATCATTGACTTTTGGGCCTTCCCAAAAGTCAGCACGAATCCATGAAACAGACTTGCATGAGACATTGTCATGGGCTCTTGGCCTCCAGCTGGACTAGTGTGACATTGTTACGGGCTCTAGGTCTATAGCTGGACTCATTCAGGACATGGCCATGGGATCTAAGTCCTTAGCTGGATTCTTTTGGTCTTCAGTGTGTGGACAGGTTTCCTGTACTCTCTTTGTGTTGGACTCTTTGGCGGACTATTATAAAATCCTATAAGTTGGGTGTCCTGTGTTGTTTCCTTTGCAAACCTTGACTACAACACTAGGTTTCTGAAATAACTGAAAATAAGCAGATTAATAGGAGAAAAAGTACACTTACCTACTAATTTTTAATATGATGTCCACAGGGATGGCACTAGAAGAATAAGTGATTAGTCCAAACCAGTGAGTTTTGAGAATTCAGGTACCATTTTAACAGGAGAAAGGGAAGATGATGTGGCCTACATAGGGGAGAGCAAATTTTGAAGAAAGATGTCTGGGTTCCTTTAGGAGGGAGACAGGACAGCTTGTGACAGTTTGTCTGACTGCAGTGTTGGCTTCTAGTCTCTTTTCCTCTGGTAGGAGTCAGTCCTCCCTGGCTGGTGATATCCCTGGGGAGCGGCTTTGAGACAACTGAATTCCTTTCTTAAGATCTGTCTTTAGACAGATAAAGGAGTTCAGATAAAATGCCCCCTCCAAATACATTTGCTTTCTTCTGAGTGCCTTCAGCCCAAAGTAATCAATACATCAAAGTGGCATGTTTTGGGGTGGCATGTCCTGCGATGTTTTGTAGTGATATATCCTAGTCTCTGAAAAGTGGCGCTAAGTATTATAAACTAGATATTGACCCTGCTGTTCAAAGATGGATCCACAGAAAATGAGAATGTCAATGTACTTGTCATAATTGATTAGCTCACTGCAATCTCATAAACAATTTGTGACGCAAGTTATTCCCAAGCCATGTTCCCTGCAACTCAAAGAAGTTTCCAATTGTAATTATCTTCACAGGACTCTATGCATTGAAATTGTTTACTCTATAAAATTTTCTTATTATTTCACACATGAATCTTAAGTGGGAATTTAAGTGCAACACAATATCAGGTAGATTAATTTCTGTGTATTACTTCAGAGGACACTAAAGTTAGGATAAGTAAAGACTTTATGTGTGAATGCAAATTAAATGTATAGAAGTTTAAAGAGGAAGACAGTCATTACTCTTCCCTGAAGAGGCTTTGACTTTTTCCTGAAACCTTGCAGTGAGGAAAATACAAAATTGGAAGTATCTCAGTGATATTATAAATGTGACAATAACAGTAGTGGTATCTCCAAAAAGTATTCAGTAGTCAAAAAGAAGGGCTATAGAGATTGAGTCTTTTTCAAAATATAGATTAGATTAAGTTTTTTTAAAAAACACACTGAAACTTATCTCCACCTAACAGTGAAAGAAGTGAAATGTACTTTGAGTTATGTGTACTTTTTGTGAAAGCTTTCTTCCTGAAAAGAATCTTGTATAGAATTGTGAAATATTAGGGATTCAAAGATTGCTTTATTTTCCTATTCTGTTCACTTTATAGATTTTTTTTCTTTTCAGTTAGTTTGCTTTTTAGATTTACATTATTAAATAATATTTAAGATGTGATTTAAAGTATCCAAGTATTGTTATTAGAAAAGATCATTCAGTGCAAACAAATTCAGAGAAATATTGGATGAAAGTGTTATAGAAGAGAGAAAAGAAACTTCAGTTAATTCATCAATAAGTCAGTTCTAATTTCACTCACAGTACTTACACATTGAAATCATTTAGTCAAATAAGTATTAAATTCTTATCTATCACACAGTGTACACTGTTTATTCCTTTAACATATATTTGATGACAGAATGAATTCAACAATATTTATTGACTAATCTTCATCGAGTAGTCACTGGTCGTCAGAAAAGCAACTTGCTGAAGTCAAATTACATGAATGGCTTTTGAGATCTGTAGAATACAACTGACACAAACTAACAAATAACTCTAAATATGTAACTATTTTGTAGTATAAACTTCATGATATTGTAGATTTTAAGAAAAGGAAGGACTTAAATTAGGAGGAGGTACTAAAGCAAAAGAAAAACTGAACCAAAGAAAAGGGAAAAACAGTCATAGAGTAAGTGAAGTGTACTGAGCTGGAATTAAGTACTGATACTGAGCATAATGCTGGCAAGTAGCAAGAATATGGGAAGAATTTCAAGGTGAATTCATTCTAAAGTATAAAATGACAGGGCTGGGGCAGTAGCTGCATGGTGGAGCTCTGGTCTCTAGCAAGTACCTGGGCTCTATCCTCAGGACCAGAGGAGAAAATAAAAGGAAGAAAAGAGAAGGAAAATATAGAGTTAACAGTAAAATAGAGTTTATATAGAGAATATATGAAGAAATGTAATATCTTATCGAAGCGGGAGCCCATCAAGGATATAGGTTTTGACGTCTGCAGCAACACTAGCGGGGCAGGCACAGCAGAAAACGATAGAGTTGGAATGTACTAGGAAGCTTATGCGTTTGCAGAGAATGGATGGTTAAGCGCCTGGCATTTGAAAAGGCCAAGCAAGTTCAGACACTACTTTGAAAGTGTCCCTGTGGTAGTAAAGAGAAGCAAATGTTTCAGTTTACCATGTGACAGAAAGTAGCAGAGGACCTCACAGAGCACCGTACCTGAAGACAAACACTTTAAAAGTGCGTGATCCCGAGTGTCCTTCGTGCATGCCCAGACTCCAGCCGCTGTGAAGAGAAAGCTGCTCCGACTTCAAAGGGAAGCATCTGGAAGAGACCCAGTGCGAATGCCTGAGCACTGCCGTTCTTCCTTCTGCGCAGTCTATGGGAATAAAGAAAAATGAAAGTACAAGCCCAGGTAAGAGGCAGAGAACACGGAGAGAAACGGTTAGGACAAGAAATAGGTATCTCTGAGACACACTTGCTTCTTATATGCATGTTTCATTGCAGTTACTTGCTCTTCTAAGCAAATACTAAATGAGTTCTCAACTTTTAGAAGTTAGAATATTTAATGTTAGTGAAAATCCTCTAGAATTCAGGTTACTTTCAAAAACTTAATTGCACAGTTGGGCTCACGTGCCTGAATGCATACAGTAGGCTTACAGTAGATAGGCTTCTACCAGGATACTTCCTCTTAAATTCACCAGAGTCCCCATTTCACCGTGTTCATATGGTTTCATTACCCATAGGGCTCCTGTATGTACTGAATTTTGGATCTCTTTTTGGAAATAGCACACAACTTGTAGGACCCATAAACATATTCCAAGGATACATGGATATACATAGGCTACAGAGAATGAAATTTCAATTCTTAAACGTACATCTGCTTTCTGAAATCTATCTGCTTAAGAACATATTTATTGGAGGGAACCAGCCTATTTTGCTTAGCAATCTTTCTAAGTATCCATACTTACCTCCCCGAAATTTAAAAATCTTACATGTAACATGATCTCAAGACATTAGGGCCCCTCAGGCAACAAACTAAAAGGAAAAGTGGCATCAGTGATGTTGAGTATAAACTAAGAAAAACAATATATTGGCCTTCATAATTTTTCTAAAATTGATTTATGAAACCTGGCTTTATAAATAGTACATTTTGACTAGTATTGGAATTTTCTGAATTTAAATATTTTGTGGAGTAGAACCTAAGGAATATGAAAATTTTCATTTCTGTTTTTTTCTCGCTATTTCACACTATCTTTCTATAAATACTGTTGAAAATGCATTTTTTGTTGAGACTCATATGACCAAACAAGAATTGGTAAGAAATATGGATGAACTTGTTGTGTCTTTTTTATCCAAGCTACAAATTTATGGGAACGTTGCACTGCTTCCCTGAGCTAGCCTTTCATTTATCCACTTTAGCTTTAAAATTCAGAAGTCAGGGCTGGGGATTTAGCTCAGCGGCAAAAGCGCCTGCCTGGCAAGCGCAAGGTCGTGAGTTCGGTTCCCGGTACCAGAGAAAAACAAAAAAAAACAAAAAAAACAAAAAAAAAAATTCAGAAGTCAAATGATTAACTCACAAATTTATTTGTACTGAAACCAGAAGTTACATTTTTCTTGGCAAATACTTAAGTCTAATGTAACAAGTTGTTGGTCAAGAAGGAATGCTTTTGGTAATTAAGTTATAAGACAGATATTATTTAGCAGTAAGAGTCAAATCTGAAGATGTAATGTTTTAAGAAAGTATATTCAAAGCATGTGTTAAGGTGAAAAAATTTTATCAAAAATACTGTACTCAATATACTCTGGAAATTCCTTTTTTTTGCTCTTTTGTGTACTTTAATTAAAAGTATGTATTAGCTAATCCAAAAAGACTCAATACAACAACTTGTTTACTTCTAAATAATTAAAAAAGGGGCTAGGTGACCATTATTTTACAAAATTAATAGATGTGAAGACTTTTGTTTTAAAAAATCTAAATTATTTGAGTCATATATTGATAGACTGATAAAAATATTTTTGATGATAAATCTCGATATTACTTTTCAAATGTCACTCAGAAGGAGTTATGCTAAACAAAGGATTTGTAATGTTTGTATGTGAAAATATCTCCTAATCCTTTTGATTCATTCATTTGAAAGACTTTTTCCTTGAAACTTATATTTGTGTTAAAAAAGCAGAAGTCCCTATGTCTCATCGTTCTGATAAGTCATCCATACAGATATAATCCAACTGAAAGCTAAGCCATACTCATTAATATTTAAAATGGACTCTTCTCTAACTTTGCATTTGTATTAAGTATATATAAACACTACGTACATTTATATTGCTATAACAAGGAATTACTAATTATTATAATAAAAACACTACGCAAAATCTTTAACACTTTGAGTATAAAATGAAACTTTTAAATAAATTGGAACAGACATGCATATTTTTGATATAGAAAAGTATGTTAGGGTGACCCATACAGCACTTTCAAGAAATATGTAATACATTGGATAAATTCTGGATGCAGGAAATAGTTTAAGAGAAAAGGAAAAAGAGCACATTCATGTTCTTGTTTATTTATGTTTTTAAACAGATGATAGGTGTCAGGTTGATATGTTATTTTAATTCAAATTAACATGTACAAGAATGATCTAATGATGTTTTTGAAATAGCATTATTTATATATGTAGCAAAGTATATACTTTCACACTATTTAAACTTGCAATGAATAATTTCTAGATTATTATTCATAAATATGTGGTGAAATGTATAATTCTCAAAAAGCATTTGGAGATATTCAAGAAACAATACTGGAAGACACTCACAAAATTACCTTGGCCACCAGATTCCCCTCCTCTCCCTTGCCCTGCTCCCCCCTCCTCCCCACCCCTCCCTTCCCTTTCCCTTTCGATTTCCCTCCCCTCCTCTGTTCTTTCTCTTTCTCTTCTGCGTGCAAGTGTGTGTGTGTGTGTGTATGTGTGTGTGTGCTACTAGGTTTTGAGCCCAGGGCCTGATAAACATTTAGCAAGCCCTTTACCACTTAGGTGCATCCCCAGCCCTAGATCTTGTTCTTAATAATACAGGTTTGGTGTGTGTTTGAACTTGTCAAAGGAAGTCTGTGGTAGTGAGGAATAGTACTTCCTAATTTAGTCGTAAATGGCTAGGAAGTTGGGCAGAACCAAATAGTTTGTGAGCAGTCTAGCTGTGGGCAAGAAAGACTAACAGGAGAAGCAGAGGGCACAAAAAAACAAAACACAAAACTCTTATACAGCCCAGTTCTGGAGAAAATTGATAATGAAACAAAAGTTTAGATTAATTATAAATAAAACATATATGAGTATTCAAATTCAGCCTTCACAGATGAACACTGAGGAAGAAAAATGTAAAACTCAGCATAAAGATGGAGCTATTCAGGGAAATAATATTCTAAGGCCTAGACGCAATAATAGAACAAATCTGAATGACCTTGCTACCACTGAATGATGATGACAGATAATAGCTTGATGCACAGTTGTTAAGATTGTACCAAAATAAATGATTCATAATTTAAAATTCATTACTATTTTTAATAAATTACTTTAGTTAAATTTGAAGAATTAAAAAATTGTTTTAGATCATAGACAATGTAATATCTTTAAAATTGATTGAATAACACAAAATCTATACATAAGCTTTAGCTAAACTTCACTGAATTTTTCTATAAATTACCTAGCTTTAAATATTTATCTGTGTTAATTCCTTATAATTCACTGCTCTTTCCAATCAATCCTCTGAGAAAGATATTATCCTTTTAAAAAATAAATGACATATAGTACATGAAGAAGAAAATACCTACATTAGATAATTTTTTCTTCCAATACATGATATAAGGAAGCATTAAATTTGTACTGCTAAAACTGAAAGATGAACTCAAATTTGCTTGACATAGCATCTCAAAAAAATAATAAACTGTGTCAAATAGTTGCTTTGAGAGGGGAATTTGTTAATTTACATAAAATGCCCACAACATTACCTATGTGTAAATTAACGGCGAATTTATACTATAATATTGTATAATCATTTTTCTTACATTAATATATTTATTTCTTCTAAAATTCTTAGATTTCTCTCATGTTGTTTCATCATGTTTAGGTTTTAATCAAAACTCCTTCCATTTTTAAAGTGGTTAATAATGAGAAACTGGTGTAATACTTATGTTGTAGTCAGGACAGAAGGTATAATTCTGCTATTAATTTTTTTAGTATCACATTGTGAATTTATATTGCATTTCTATTTTATTAATAATCATTCTCTGCTAAAAAATACTGACTTCTATTCAGATTTATTAAGATTTTTCTGTAACAGTCCATGTAAGAAATAAAAATTCCAAAGTAATTAATTTATGTGGGATTTTCCCACATTGTAAAATGTTTTTAAAGGTTCAGCAGGTGCTGCATGAATCTAGAGCATCTCATTTGCCATTTTCACCGCTGACATTTAGCACAGCTGTAAATGTTCAGTGAGAGCTCTCGGCATACAGTTTTGCTAGCTTTAAACTGTTGGACTCCAGGTGCTGCTTGTAGGAATTTTGTTTTCAGTAAAATGTCCTCCAACATGAACAGCTGTGTTTTGTCAGGAAGTCTCAGATCCATAACATTAAGTTCCTTCTCCACTTCCTACATTTTCTGCACACACATTCAGATGCCAAAATATACATCTGATAAGGAGAAGGTGCAGGGAGGTGGTCCAAATGCACAGAGGAGACAGAATGTGCAAAGGAGCAGGGGAGGGGAACAATAATACATGCAGTGGTCAGCTCTGAACATTTCCTTGTGAGCTTTTCATGAACCATGTGTAGACAAGAAAACTAACTGCTGTGGGTATTTTTATCTGTGAGCTATTTCTAGTGCTTTATAAATCACTATAACACTTGGAAATTTTAAAATTATGAGGGAATTTTCTTTGTTTAAATTAGAATAGATCATACCACTTTGGAAGTAGTTTAATGAAAAGATTAAATACTTATATTAAAATATAAACAATATCCTAAAGAATTTTGTTTATTGTACTATGGCCACTAGTAGCCTAACCCATATAACACTCACTGTGAAATGATAAAGCTCACACATGTTCATAGAATCGAGCAGGATTTCTTTTCTCTTCCTCTTATTGTCTTGACAGTCTGCGCAGATTTTAAATTTTCTCTTTTTTAGTTTTGTGTACATTTTAAGGTTAACAGTGATAAATTAGGTGTGATGGCCCAGCACTCTGGGAGGCTGAGGCAGAAGGATCACAAGGCCAAGCTCAGCCTGGGCATCTTAGTGACTTAGTAAGACTTTGTCTCAAAATAAAAGTAATAATTAAAAAGGGCTGGGCATACGGCTCAATGTGAATATACTTAGGTAAAAGATAATAATGGTAACAAACTATTGAAATTTTGAAAAATGAATAGTAATTTTTATTAAAAAATGTCAGTTAAAGACAGACTAAATTTATACATCTGCATTTGTTTCATCCTATAAACCCTGTTAAAACAAGAGTAAAAGTATGATTTACATCTTTTTCTTAAAGTTACAAAACACTTAAAATGGCACAGAGAACCAGGCAGGGCTCAGCAAAGTAATTTCAGGAGCTAGAAAATTGGCATGCGAATGATCACTGAAGCAACGCACCCAAGGAAGCCCACCTCGGGTCTCAATCCTGAGCCGCGCTGTTAGCGAGAAAGCAGCCCAGGTTTCCGCGGAGACGCAAGGCTCAGAGAATTTTAACACGCAGTATCTCTCAGAAAGAGCGGGTAGAAGTGAGGCTTAACTAACTGGGGATGGTTTAAAGTTATAGAAATATGTGGGCCTCTGAATACCATCGCCATGGTGAGCACGCAGGCCGTTCTGTCTGCCTTCACAGTCCAGAGTTTCATCCTCTACAGTGAACGAAATGGAGACAGCAAGCACGACTGAAGGCCTGAGGGTATGTTTAGAAAAAGGAAAATCAGACAAAACTTGTTGGAATAACTATGTTAACACCTAAACTATCTGCTTGTATTCCTTCCGGGTGATTTCCAGAAGACTAACAAATACTTCCTGGCTTCCATGAATGAGGTGGGGAGTGCCTTCCCCATGAGAAACGCCACCATTCTAGAATCCAAGCCTGATACAAAGGCTTCCCCAGGGAACTTGCACAGCCAGCCCATCTGAATTTCAGTTACCAACTACGACCCCCAGGCACTGGCCTCTGATCGATTTCACACCTAGTGTGAAATACGAGAACTCAGTGTCAGGCAAAGATGATAGAGATGATAAAAAACAAAAATAAAACACAACTTGATGGATCCGGAATCCATCACATGAGAAGTAAAATGAAATAACTCTTAAAATTTTTACCAGTAGAAAGGAAATAATAAATGGGTAACAAAATAACAAGGAATATGTAAATGAATATATCTGTGAGAAAATAATAAGTAATGTGATACAAAAACTTTGAGAAATTAAAAAGACAGTATGATAAAGAAAAGAAAGTTAAAGTTGAAAAATTTTCTAGAAATTGGGCAAAGAAAATTGAAAATTAGGAGAGTAAAGACAAAATTATTAAAGAACCATTTGTGATATTTCAGCACAAACAACAGGAGCCCAAGAAAGATAAACTAAAATATAAGAGAGAAAAATATGAAATAATTTTAAAATATCTTAAGGTCTAAGAGACATGAATTTTCAGGTTATAAAGAATCATTGATTGTCCAGAGCAATCACTAAAAAAAGAAACCCCAGCACCAATACGTATCCAGAAATTTTAGAGCCCAGAAAATAAACTACTGTGGAAGTTCTCAAAGAGAAATAAGAACTATTGGACGAAATGACAAGAAACTTCTCTGTAGCTACACTAGAATCCAAACACAACAAAACAAAGACTTTGAAACTCTGAAGAAATTAATTCCATCTAGAATTACATATCCAATGTGATTATCTACTAGTCTGAAAGCAGACTATAAACATTTCCAGTAGGCAAATCCACATCCAAATAATTAACTTTGTAAATTTCTTAGGCTCTGAGAAAATATTGTGAGGGTAAATTATTTAGGTTTAAGTTTATTTACCCAAAAGCCCTTCTAAAACTACATAGAAAATGAAATCATTTCCTGATTAACAAGATGTGCCTTTGTCTGTAAGTTTTAATTAGCACTCAGATATCGGAGAAGTAGGAAGTATCCTGGAGGGGACAGGAGGACCGCGTGAGACAGCCTCACCGCGAAGTACACAAAACAGAAACACTGGAGGAAAATTAACAACACAATCGTGAGAATTTTCCTTGAAATTAAGGAGGAAATTGAACTGTTGAGATTGAAAGGGCCCACGCTAATTTCTGGGGAAACTGACTCAAAATCATCTACGCTGGGACGAGTAAAGGAGTGTCAAGAGTGAAGAACTTTCCAAGCGTTTAGAGGGAGAAATAGGGCAGTAACAGCCCTGCATTCTGCAGAGCCGTGATCATCTATAGGCACTTCCTAAAGACAACGGGGCCAAGAGCACTGTATAATGACCTGAAGGCTCAAAAAAGGTGTGAATAGCTTTTAATTTGCATTTACTATACTTTTTGTACTATTGAAAGTTTTAAAATATGCGACTGAAGATTAAGAAAGTGTAAACGTATTTATTGTTAAAGACTTGTAGGTCGGTGTTGTTAGCACTGGTTCCGACTACGTGTAAAAAAGACAAAACTAAAACACAATTTAAAAAAATAAAATAAACACAGGATAAAGATGTCAGTTCTTTTCTTTTTCTCATCTTTTAAGTCCTTTCAGTCTAGGCCTTTTCTTTCTGAACATAGATTCAGGCTAAATTACTGTTCCAGAAAGAGTATATTCTTTTTAAAAATAAAAAACAAAAAAAAAGATTTTCCTCAAAACAGCCCATAATGTCTAAATCCAAATGATGAAAGTACACGGAAGAAAATGATCACTCATTTATAAAATGTGTCCAGAAAAAATGTAAGGAAAACCATACTTCTTAATGATAAAAATTAGGAAACCTTTTGATATGGAAAACAGAAATATAGGTCTTAAAATTTTTTATGAATTTACAGACTTCACAATATTTTCTTTAGATACACTAAAACACAGAAGAAATTATTATGTATTGTTCACTAAAAATAACGAATCCTGTTTATTCTGTGTTCCACAATACATAAAAATCATTTCTTCAAATGGACAACAAAATGTAAACCTGGGAAAAGTGAAACTGCTACAATTACTGGTGTCATAAAGCTGTGAAGTTTGTCCTTCCTTTCTTTTAAACTATGTTGATCTACATATCATATATGTATGTGTGCATGCATGTGTGTGTATTTGGGTCAAGAAAAATTGGGAAAAGAAAAGACTTCTAAATTTTGTACTTTGAATTTTGTGAGTTATTAAGTAAATGTCTAGCGGGAGGCAGTGATCATTGGCTTGTTTTGGAGTGCTGACGTTCTTCAGGTCAAAGATAGAAAGAACACCACACCCTGGACATTATATTTCATTTTTGTTCTTTGTAACTTTGCACTGGAGTTGTTTGCAGTTGTTATGTTAGTGGGAGGTTAAGAGGCACTGTTCAGTTCATTTTAGCTCTTAAAAAGTTGTCTGTAAACCACTTACTTATTTAGTAGTATCAATAAACAGAGACCTTTCTAACCATACATACCAAATGTATTTCTCCTTTTCTACTGGCTTAGAAAGAAACATCTAATTTCACAGCCCCAGGATCGGACTTCCCCATCATAAAAATGTAGAAAGCACTACCATTGTTTATCATTATTCAAGATCCCCTTCTAGGTCAGGTAAGATACAACCATCTCTTGAGGGGAGAATAGGACATATGACTAGAGCTCTGACTGGTGACCTAAAGGCACTTTCTGAATGGAAAATTTAATTACTGGGTGTAAAGTTATCACTTTCTCTGCTGTGCTGATTATCAAACTCCTTTCACATGACTCTGATGAGAAAATCCCCTAGGAGTGCTTTGGGATATACTGTATGTACCCAGTGAGAAATAAAATCTGTTTTATTAAACCAGTAAGGATAGGTGATACTGCTACATATTGTAAAGACCAAACTATACCGGTATAAAAGCCTTAATATACAAATCAACAACTATGTTGAAGTTCAAGTTTGACTTCTGTTCTCCTACAAAAGGGAAATTTGGACACAGACACATAAAACATATCTACAACTAAGGATAATTTGATCTCTTCTCCTACATGGGCCTCCTCTTTTGTGCTCTTGCTTTGTCACTTTGACTGATGCTTCCAACAGTACATTGAACACAAAATGGCAAAAATGAACATTCTTATCATTTTCTTGATTTTCAAAGAAACAGTTTAAACTCTTTCTTCAGTATGCTGGTGTTGGCTATGTTCTGAAAGCATTCATTGTGTTGATCTATATCCTAATTTTGTGAGAGTTCTTATTATGAGGGAATGTTGAATTTTACTGAATACTTTTCTTAATTTTTATTTTTTATTTTAAAGAAAATTAAAAAACAATAAAAATGATACAGAATTTCAAAACAAAATGATAGGAAATTAACAATGTTATTGCATTGCATACTGTTATCTTCAAGTAGTTGCTCACGTTACCAGATATAGGGATGTAAGACTGATCAAGTAGTATAAGCACTAACTGTTCCTTTCAATAAACTAATAGAGATTAGTAGTACCATTAGCCTAACTATCTTGAAATGACCATATTTTTGTCCTTAAGTTCCATGCATGTGTCATTTTATGCTTATTTATCTGTTCCTGTTGAATTATTGTTGCATCTCTGGAATAAATCTCACTTGATCATGGTGTACAAGCTCCTGGTATGCTACTGGATTTGATTCAGCAGTATTTTGATGAGAGTTTTCGCTTTTTTATTTTTCAGTGATATTAACCTATAGTTTTTTTCCCTTTTTGTGTCTAGTTTGGGTTCGGAGAAATGCTGACTTCATTGATTAAGGATGAAAGACTTCCATTTCTTTTCATTTTTTGGACTCTTTTATGAAGAATTTATAGTAGTTCTTTAAAGCCCTAGTAATGCATGGCAGTGAAGTCTGGTTTGGGTCTTTTCTTTGTTGCAAGACATTTTATTAATTATGCATTAATTTTTGTTGTTCCAGTCAGGTTTTTTTTGTCTTCATAGTTCCATTTTTTTGCCACATGTCATCAAAAGCTTAAATATTTCTTGTAGGTTTTTCAATTTATTGTTGTATAACTGTTCACATATTTCTTAACAATGTTTTGTATTTTAGTAGTATCAGTAGAAATGTTCTTTTCCATTTCAAATTATATTTATTTTGATTTATTTCCTTTTTACTGGTTAGTGTGTATTACATTTTATCTGTTTAGTTTCTCTTACAAAAATATTTTTTCACTGATCTTTTGTACTGCATATCTTATTTCCTCTATTTCTCATATGATCTCAGTTATTCTTCTACTAATTTTGATTTTGGTATGTTCTCAGTTATCTTGATAATTGAATTGAGTAATAGGGCTACTTCCTTGAAATATCTCTGGTTTTTGATGCAGTCAGAATGCTGAAAATTTCCCACTGCATAATGATTTTGGTGTATATCACAGGTTGAATATGTTGTATTTTCAGAAGATACAAGCAACTACATTTTCTTTTGATTTTGTCATTGATTTGTTCGTTTTTCAAGAGCACATTGTTTGATATTCATGTGTTTGTACAATTTCTAAAGCTTCTTTGGTTATTCATTTCTAGTTTTATTCTGCTGTGATCAGAAGACATAGATGACTGATTTCAACGTTTTAATTTGCTGAGACCTGTTTTGTGACTTGACAGAAGGTCTTTCTTGAGGGAATGACAAGAAATTGTATTCTGCAGACACTGAAGAAAATTTTCTGTAAATTAAATCTCTTTGGCTTATGTTTAATTTAAATCTGAGGCTCCTGGGTTGACTTTTGGTGTGAATTATTTATACATGGAGAAAAGTAGGGTTTTGAAAAGTTCATATATTATATTAGAGTCTATTTTTCCTTCCAAAGCTAATATTTTCTTTTATATAATTGTGTGCCCAGGGTTTTTTGCATATACATACTTTAAAATGTTATTTACTTTTGTTGAATTGATCCCTCAGTCAATATCTACTAATCATCTTTTCCTTTATTTACAGTTATTTTAGCTGATATAATTGTGGCTACTGCTTATAATTTTTGTTTCTACTTGCATTGTGCAATTTTTATTTTCTTTTTGTCTAACTAGGTTACATCAGAAAAAGAAAACCTAACTTCAAAGTCATAAAAATGTTTTGCTCTCAGAGCAAGGCTGTTGTTAAAGCTCTCAAATCCATGTTTGAATTTTATTAACGTAGGCCTGGCATAGTGGCCCCTGCCTGTAATTCCAATACTTGGGAACCTGAGGCAGGAGGATCACTGCAAGTTCGTGGCCATCCTGGACTACAAAGTGAGCTCAAAGTCAGCCTGAACTGCATAGTGAGACCCTATCTCAAAAAGACAAAAAAAAAAATCATTGACTGAGTTCTTTAATCCAGGATTTCTGTTTGGTTCATTTGCATCTCCCCACTGCTTCTCTCAGTTACATAATGAATTGTCTTGTCTTTTGTTAAATTATGTGTCTCTACTGTCTATATCTTAAGGATTTTTTAGAAATATTAGTATTTTGAATCTTTTCCAGGTAACTTGTTAGTTTCTTTTTGTTTGCGGATTGTTGCTGTAGCATTACTGTTTTCCTTTGGAGATGTTAAGATACAGCTTGTTTATTTTTATGGTTTGTATACCCATATGCTGATGTTTGCATCTGGAGGATTGGTCGTCTCTAGCATTTCCCAGGGAGGCCTTGATAGTCAAAAACTTCCTCTTGGGTGTGTGCTACGGGATCAGTGGGACAGGTTATATTAGCGTTAGATTCAGGTCGGCCTTTTCTTGGAGGCAAAGTCTATGGGTGTCTTAATGGCACAGGTCACAGCGGTTTCAGAACTGCACTACTGTCTGGAATGCAGCTCCCTTAAGTAGGGTGGGTACACTGGTGACATGAAGCATGTTGTGAACGGCTGCAGGTTTGGGGCCCCTGTCAGTCTTTGTGGGTCATGGAGGTAGGGTGCCATTTTGTTGAACCCACGCAAGTGAAGTGTTGCCTCCGTGCCATCAGAGGCCTGTCATGTCAGTTCATGAGGACTGTGTGGGCACAGTGGGCACCCCTCGTGGGCCCCGTTGTAGTACAGTGTGCCTAGGTGCAGGGTAAGGCACCTGTTAGTATCTGTGACCTGTTGGTGTCACATAGGGGTCAGGCCACAAAACCGGGCCCACACAGGCTGCCTGCCAGTGTCTCAGGCTATGAAGAAGATTTGAAGGCAGCGGTGGTGAGTCTATGGCATGTGGGCTGCACATGTATCATGAAAAGCTCCAAAGGTTTGCTGCCACTGCTTTGCAGGGGCTCTGGGGGCTGTCCTGCTGATGCTGACCTATCTCGCTGCTTCCCAGGGACAAAGTGGGTCACAGGGCCATCCAGAATCCTCAGGGCCTCTTCTGGCCCAGTCACTTAGGGCTGGCTGGTGGCCGGGCCCAGGGACAAGAGGAGCATTGCTGGGGCCACCTGGCGCATTCTCCAAGCCAAGGGAGGTGAGTGGGGCCACGCCGCTGCTTCCAGGGTGGCAAGAAGGGTCTAGATGATTTTTTTTTATTATTTCTTGAGAAACTACACTATGACAAAATTGCTTGATACTTTCCTTTAAACCAAATTTCTCATAAACTCTTGATACCAAAATTAATCATAAGAATTAATTTTCAAATGACTGAAATTATAGATGGATTTATATTTAAGATTTTTCCAGCTAGAAAGCAGAAAATATATTTACTTAAAACAATTCAATTCCATTTTTCTTAAAAGTGTTTACAGAATTTACCATGTAGACTTTTGACAACTAGAATAATAAGATGTTTTTCATTTAAGCACAAATTCCTAAGTGTCAAAATCATATGCTAAATACGGTTTTATTATGATAGAAAAGAAAAATCTCAAATTTCCAACCCTGGATTATTTTTCATTATGAATCACTTACTTACGTTTTCTCGTTGTATTTTACGTGTTCTCAGTCCCAGAAGCAGAAAATAGAACCGGGGCTATTGAGACTGGGGAGGACAGGCAGAGCTGCAGGGAGAAGGAAGCAGTACAACGGCCACTAAAATTAGGAGGAGAAAGCCTGGAGCTCTACAGCAACACAGAATAGTAACGGTGTATGTGCAGTCACTACGTGCTTCATAGTGAACAAGACTAGTGCTGGTCAATGGGTCTCGGCACGAATACATGATCAACAAGGAGTTAACAATTACCCATTATATACATGTGTTGAATTATTACACTGTGTAATTAAAAATAAAAAGAACAGTGGGAATGGGATAATATCTAAGATCGCAGCAACAGAAACGTGAAGCAAATAAGTCAAAGTCATAGTATGCAGGCTGGTTTTATAACCATTTCTTCACTCTCATTGAAACTTCTAAAACAATTGTTTTTAGTATATGAAATTATTTTTTCCCATTTTTGTGATTTTTATAAACATGTTAAATCATTTGATGATAGTTTGAGAATATAAAATTTACTCTAAAAAGTAAATTATAGCTGGATTCATTTTAGGACTTTACCATCTTGTCATAGAAGGCATATAACTTGATAATCCTGGATGACACAGGCCGTGAGATAGTCACCATATTCTATGGTATTGGGCACTGAATCAAACTTCCCCATAAGGTCAACACTGAAGGTCAACATTGAATGTACCTTTTCAGTTTGATTCAGTTCTTATCCATTTTGGTTTGTGTCCAAAATCATGAAAAAATTAAGTTTGCGAACAAAGATAACTCAGAGGAAGCCAATTACGGTACTGTAGAGGACGACGATGCCTACAGAGGTGGGCAAACCTTGAAGAAGAACTAACTTTGGAGGAAGACGGTTAGGTGGTAATGATTTCACTTTGAACTTGTAAGAGAAAACCTGATTGTGATACATAGGAGTAAAATGCAAATGAAAGACTGGTGCAGAGAGATATTTGGGTCAGAGAGAAAGACTCAGTAGCATGTGCAGTGCTTAGGGAACAGGTGAGGATGTTGTCTTGGTTACTTTTCTCTCATTGCTGGGACAAAATACCTGATGCCCAAAATTAAGGAAGGAAAGGTTTATTTCACTTACAGTTTGTGGAGGTTTCAGTCCGTACTTGGCAGATTATTAGGCAGAGTGGCACATGGCAGAGAACTATAGCTCATGGCGTCTGAACACAGCAAAAGCAACAAGTATACACCAGGGCGGAAAGGGGGAGGAATGGCCTCAAGCACTCTCTTCCTCTCCCTTACATATGCAAACTATCCACCCCAGGGCGGGTGCAGCTTTCACACTCATAATCAAACTCTAAAAGCCTGCCTCATGGCTGCATGAGGCTTTGAGGGGACACACAGACATAAACCATAACAGGATGTGAAGGCGAGGGTCCTATCTATTGGAGATGACTAGGACGGTGTTGTTAAAGATAGAAAACCAAGGGTATCCAAAGAAAAATAAAAAAGAAATAAAAATAAGATGGATAATTCTAATAAAATAGTCTCATGAGGCTGAATGAAGAAAGAATTTCATGAAAGAAACGGCAGTCCCTTCAGAATATGGTTGTAGCATTTCTGCTTCCAGTATATTATTCATTGTGCATGTTTTGAGGAAGACACTGTAAAATCAGAAAAAGCCAATTAGCCTATTTGCTTGTTGTGTGGTACAGAGTCTGCTTAAAGCCTCAGGCCTCCAGGGTTGAGTCCTGAAAAGTGACCGAAGGACAAGGACATGTTAAGGGACTTCTCACATGGCACTGGCGGGCAGTACTGGGAATGCCCCGCAGCACAAATCATGTAAGTGCTCAGCGGCCTCAGCGCCAGCAGTAGAGTCCCAAAGAGACTATGCCCGAACCACCCCTCACATTAGTTGTCTTCTCCACTACCAAGATCTTCTTGAGAGTTGCCCAATGTACCAGCTGTTTTTCTAGCTTTCTGTTAATGCTGTGAATGAAAACATGTTCTTCAAGCTATTTCGTTTTCTGCTAGAATTTGAAAAGTGAGAAAAAAATAATTCTCCCCTCAGAAAAAGCTCTAGGACTTCTGCAGTCAGTGTTGTGCTTACATGAGATGGACATTCACCTGAAATTTGGTTCATATAAAGACAGATGATACCAAACACGCACCAAGGAGAGCAGCAGGAGTTTATTACTCACCCTGGGAAGCTTGCTGAAGAGCCAGCACTGGCTCACAAGCGGCAGGACACTGACTGAGGGAGGGCAGAAAGGAAACTTGCTTGGACGTTGTGGTGGTTAAGAGCGCAGCTGGTGGAAGGTCCCACGTGCACAGACCTAAATTGAGCGGTTCGACTTTCTCATAAGTCCAAAGGAAGCAAGCAGCTAGGGTTTATATCATCCTGGCCAAAACTAGGGTGCGGGAGGAAAGGGTGGATGAGGCTTACAAGTTGTTAGCAATGAAACAAAAAATAATAGCTAGACTTTTTATTAGAGCAACAACTAAAAGTATAAATTATCCTCTGCCAAATCAAACTCACCAAAATTATACCGACCATCAGCTAAGGGAGTAAAGAAAGACTGCACGCATTTATCTAAAATGTTACTAGTAAATTCAGGAGTTTTGTGTAAAGCGGATATGAATTAAATGTCAGCCCTTCCCGCATCAAATCACTGGTAATAGTTACCTCATCTCTTTTGCTTCAGTTCGGTTGTTTGTGAAAAGCCATCTCTCAGTCTTGATGGAATCACATGGGAACATCTCATCCTCACTTGGGGCAAACAATAGCAGTAGCTCTGGCCAAAAGTTAAGACCTTTGTAGGCGTGAAGACGGTCATCACTGACATTTATCAATGGAACCACCCTCAGCAAATGATTTAAAGTCTTGGAGAATCTACCTCTTCACCTAAAGTGAAAATAATAATAGTACTTTTGAGGACATTGGAGACTAAGTATGACAGCACACTGAGTTTGAATAAGCATTCCTTAAATCTCAATTGTTAGTATTCTATTTAATAAATGGGTCCAATTCCACCAGGAATTGCAAAATTATTGAGGATACTTGATGTGCCATTAGATTTCATGATACAAAACACATAGAAAATGCTTAACCAAACTGCTTATTTCTTGTCTTTCTGCCGCAGATAACAAAATCATTCTATGAATTGATTTCCTGTAAAGAACCTACATCAGTGCCATACTCAGGTAAAATATTAGTACTTTGTATTAATTACTCCTTTTTGTGCTGCAAGAATCTATTTCATATTTTTCCAGGGTAGTGCTTAATCTTATAATGGATCTAAAATTTTAAAATTCTATTGATTAAAACTTTTTCTCATTTGTGATCCTAGTTTGTTTATTAAACTTCAGATGCTAATTTAAATTTCATGCAGTTCAAGGTATAGTGAAAAAGTTTATTTAAAACTATATCAGGATAATTTTATAGTGATATGATATATTATTCTGGCCTTTTAAAATCTTAATTAGTGTTTTCATTTCTCTTTTTTTCTTAAATCTATAACATATAAAATAACTTAGAAAAGACGAAGAGAACTATCTGGTTTTACACCATGGAAAATATCCTGAAATTATAAAATATTTATTTTTAGATACAATATTCGATATGATTTTTATTCCTTCTAGAATCTCTAAGTCTAAGCAACATTTTAAACTTGTTAACCTTGAAATGTTTTGAGGTCTGCAATAATTATTTATTGTTTTGAAATAAACTGGACAACTTCAGGAATATTGTGACAGAATGCTTAAAAATTATAACCAACTATCCTTAACAAATAAAAATAGCCAGGCTGGCACATTCATTTCTACAAGTTTAAATTATCTACTATTAGTGAGGCTGAAACCATAGATTCCTAAATAAAATCTCAAAGTCTTTTTTCTCTACCCAAAGTAGGAAAATAGGTGTAGGCTAATTAGCTGGAGGATAAAAGGCAGCAAATATATTAGTTTTACATTAATAATATTCAAAAATGCACTTTCTATCTTATCCGACTGACAATGGAAAAACAAAGGAAAGCATTGGGATGGTTTTAAAAGAGAAACCTGTTGATTTATCTTGAAAGCGTCTTGGTCGAGGTAGGGGCGGACGCGCAGGCGGGCTGAACCGGTCACACGAGGTGGGTGGGGCAGCGCGTGGTGAGCAGCTTCCGCCATAAACAGCATTTCCGGAGCATGCAGCCAATCGCGTCCCTACATTTCTGTACATTCAGGAAGATTTCTGAGTTTGTATCAGAGAAAAGGTGCTCTGCTAAAACATTGGTGAGGAAGAAAAGTGTTTCCCAAGTGGGCTTGTCTCCAGGTGGAGGGATAAAAGCTTGTAAACGGCGAAACACACACACAATAAAAGACATAGGAATTACTTGGGGCACAAGCAACACGTAAACGCATCAAGGCAGTGCAGTGCCTCGCTCCTTTGCGCACGTACACTCAGTGTGTCTCACATCTCTAATAAATCCTTCTCGTGCCTCTTTAAAGCAATAATTGAATAAATAATACATAAAGGCGCTACACGACATGACCATGTGCTGACGCAGTATGTCTTAGAGACTCTGCACGTCACGACCATGTGCTGACGCAGTATGTCTTAGAGACTCTGGAGCTGCTCCGTAAATATTTGTGGATTGTAGTTACCTGGATAGCTTCCTAAATTACTTTGATCCTAATTTGGGAAGGTAGATATATTTCTCCACGAACAGGAATGGGAAACAATTTTTTGGCATAGGTACAGCAGCCCAGAATAGCTGATAGTTTTTCAACGAGTTTGACTAGAAGAACTTAATGGAATCTAGGTCAAATGTGAAACTATTTGATAGAAGGAAGGCTCGTCTGAATCTTAGGATGTGGGGGCTGGGAATTTAGCTCAGCAGCACAGCGCCCGCCTAGCAAGCACAAGGTCATGAGTTTGATTCCCTGTACTGGAAAAAAAAAAAAAAAAGAATTCTAGGATGGCTTCAAGACGTCACTACCTTCGTGAGAAACATAAAATATCACCTTCAGCGAAAACACCTTGGATTCACCACAGGGGCTGTGCTCCTCAGCCCACGGGTGCCTGTTTCACATTATAAGGAGCATTTGTGCTTTTTCCTTGAGAGTCATTCCAACCTCCATTTGAGACATCCTACATCGCAGATAAAATCTGAAAATTGTGTCTTACTCTTTATAGCTTTGTGAATTGATTGATTATACATCTTGTCTGCATTTGGTTTATATTTATATTGAATTGATTATACATCTTGTCTGCATTTGGTTTATATTTATATTGATTTAAACTAATTCTGCAAATAAAAGGTACAGAGATTCTGCCAGTAGAGTTGCGGTCTCTCTCTCTGCTGAGATGTGCGGGAGCATGTCGCCTGAGTTGTCGCAGGTCACATCCCACAGCCACACAGAAAGGCTCCTGATGCTAAAGCCGGCACGGGGGGAAGGGTGCAGGAAAAAGACTCCCAGGGAACTGGAGTCAGAGCTATGACTTTGTGGCCATATGTGATTGTTATTTCGATCGGTTTGGAAGGAGTTTTGCTATTAACAGGAGAAACCATCCTCATACAGACCGCTGTCGGACAGCTCTGCCTCTGCCTGCGCTGAGAGGTCAGTGTGCACAAACTTACAGAGAACTGGGCGGTACTTGGAAGAGCTAAGTACTTGCACCTCGCGTGTTTCCTGTAAGACTTGAGCCAGTCACACCACCTTCTGGTCTTGCAGCCTCTTACTCTAGTGACAGCTTATTCACCATAAAGCAAATTTGAGATAGTGAAATAGCCTGTGTGCTACAACACCAACTTTTATAATCTATCGCAGTACACAAACAAGCTCTTCCGGGAGGGCAGGGCTGGCTCAGCACTTTCAGGTGTTGACTTCGCCACACCCAAGTCCACTTGTCTCCGGACTTTGTGATCATCAAAACATCCCGATCTCGAAAAGAAGCAAGATGACAGTCTCCAGTGTAGAAAAAACGTTGGAGATAGGTAGAAAAAAATGTAGCTTGAGAAACAACATAAAATGTTTTCAAAATGAAATTGCTATTCTGTAACCTGTATCAAAGAACCTCAAAATATCTATCTTCTTTGGAAAATAATTCTAAGTTCTTAATACCATTGCCTGCGCGCATGCTATGTTTTTCCTGCCTCGATTCTGCAGAGTTGCTCCTACAGCGGATGGAAACCCGTAGGTCAATGTTCTTACGTCACAACGTTTGGGTAACGTCACTGCACAGCACGCAGAGCTCCGCCGCTGCAGCTTTGCTTTTCCAGTTACAGGTGAAATTCCAGCATTTCATTCGGAGTTTCAGCATCATCGTTCAGATTTGGCTGTGCACAAAAGTCTAACAACCAAAAGTCTAGCAAATTCTGCTTGTTAAAAGCATTTCTCATTTGTGATCCTAGTTTACTTACTAAACTTAAAATGCTAATTTCACTGGAATTTTTACTGGGATTTTTTTAAAAAATAAATACTGAGATTTCTAGTTTCTCCGTCCAGAACTCTGTCAGGAGAATTCTAAAATTGCCAGGTGTGGCGGCATAGGGCAGTAATCCTAGCTCTCAGGAAGCTGAGGTAGGACAATCCCTGAGAGTTCAATTCCAGCCTAAAATTGCAAAAGAATTTCAATTATTTGAATTTAAGACTGAGCATTGATTTAAATAGGACATAATTTTTTGAGTTTTTCCTAATTAATATTTTCAATAGGTACACACAAATGTAATCTTTAATGGACCTATATTTTCATAAATTTTATAGAATTTAAAGAAGCCTGAAAGAAGTGATTTTAGCTAGTTACATAGCTGTTATCTTAGAACAAATATGTAATACTAGAACAGATGCTGTTTTAATAATTTAAGATTTCTGTACCAAAATCATCATATTCCTCAAAGTTATTTCATAGTATATTCTGAGTAGTATCATGTGAATAGTATCATTAAATTCATTTCAATTTAAGAATCATAAAGTATATACAATCAAAAAATATATAATAAGTATATTTTGTGTTATAAGAAAAATTAAAACTAATATGTTTAATTTTATGGAATTTAGGAATTCTATGACCGCTCTTAAAGAGATTACTTAAAAATCAAGTGGAAAAATAAAGATCAGAACATTATAAAAGGCGGTACCTGCATTAGTGCGTGCAAACACTGAAGAGCATCACTTCATTGTTTGACAAAATAAATGTTTTACTTACAGAAAATGACTATGACTTTTGAAAATATTTGAAGCATTCAGATGTACTTATGTAATATGTGGGATTTAGCAATATCAGCAGTACAGCTGAACAGGTGTACAGATTATTATTGTTACTGAAAGTATTTGACATAAATGAAATAAATATATTTAGATGTATTGATCTATATGCATGCAATTTTTTACTTAATTTTTAAACATTTATAATAAACAAACATTTATCTACATGTATTTATTTTCATATATATAAACCATACATATTACTCAGATTCCATAAAGCTCAGACAGAAAGTGAAAAGGCCTTAGGCACAAAAGCCATATTTTCACCAAAATGTAAAAGCTTATGTAACTAATTTGAAGTCTGTAGGATACTGGGAACAGGGTGTGGAGACTATGTCTACTCAGTATTAGAAACGCCATAAAAGACCCCAATACAAGGCTGAAACCTTGCATAACTTTGGTCTCTGAAGCATAGCATCTCGTTGAGAGAAGGAGTAGATTCCACTTTAAAAGATCTGTCACAAGCATGATATTGAATTGATGCTAGAGGACGTTTCCTGAGAATGTGCAGCCACTGCATTAACATTTTGAAAGGTTTTCATCCAAATTTAAACTGAGTATATGTTCTGAAAAAAAAATTAAACAAATGTTTTGATTTGAAATGTCACCTACTTGGTAAGTAAATACTCTTAAATACTCTGTAAAGAAACTATATTTCTAACTTCTCTTTAAATTTCTTTTCAACATAATGAATACTTTCATTTGATTTCTCCCAAATATTCCATGAAACAACACTCTCTGTGTCAAATCTGACCATAAGGAGGGAAATATTCCCAGTACTGTAACAAAATCAGATACAAAATTTACAAGACACAGAAGATAAGGTTACTACATATAACTATGTATAATATTTTTAAAAATATGGCCTCGGGCAAAAAACAAGAAATCATAATTATGAAATAACAAAATAGAAATTTTGAAATAAATAATAAAATAATTCAGTGTAAGAGTCTGTAAGAATTTAAAAACAAATTAAGTATAGCGAAAGAGAGTTAATAAAGGAAAAAGAACACAGTAAATTATGCAGAATGCAATCCAAGAAGGACGATTTTAGGAAAACTCCGAGGAGCACCACGGAAAGTATCAGGACAGAGTCTGCACTATCAGGTGTGCCTGGGTGGCCAGAGGCAACAAAAGAGAAAACCTGAGAAAATAAATAAAAACATTCCTGGAGAGGATAACCGCTTGAAATTTTCTACAATTATAAGAAAGGACAAAGAAAACAAATGAAATCCCAACAAAATGCAAGCCTCACAGAATGACACAGAGCAGTATTCTATAAAAATTCTGCAGATGTAATTTTTAATTTTTATTATCATAAAACAGATGATGAGGATCTACTATGAAATATGGTGTGTCAATGAAGAATATCTTTCAATATCAAGTGTCATGTTTCAAATCCAAAGTTATTAGCACATACGTATTTCACTAAATGCAAATATGCTCTGTAAACACTTTTTCCCATCACCCACACCCTGAACTAATAGGAACTGTAGTAAAAGAGTTTCATTTCTACCCTCTGTATTTGGCAGATGCAGCTGTGGTATAAACTCCATCCCGTTTTCCCTCTGTGTAGAGGACAGTCTCCATGGGCGTTCCTTCTACATGCCCGCATCTGCCACGCCAGTGCAGTATGGAATTTAGAAGGAAGTAAATCTGATCATACGAGATTTGGAACCAGAAAAACATGAGCGAAAAGAGTAGCAGATTGATTTTTCACTTCAGAATGGAAGAACAGAGAGAGCAGACCCTCTTGAGAACTGCCATCCCCTGTAAATTTTCACTAGATGAGCACAGATCATATGAGAAAACTAAACAAGTACTTTGTACTGAATTGTAACCTGAAAGTATGCAGCCCGAAATCCCAGCCCTCAGGGATATGTCATTACGGTAGGGCATTTAAGCGAAAGATTACGTTTATATGAGAGCAAGAGGTAAAGCCCTGCTCAGATTAAGTTAGCATTCTTGGGTTGGGAATACAGCTCAGTGGCACAAGCGCCCGTCTGGCAAGTGCAAGGCCCTCAGTTCAACTTCCGGGACCAAAGGAAAAAAAAATTAGCGTTCTTCTAAAGAGGCAAGGACAACAAAGATCTCTTTTCTTTTTTCCACCTGAGGACAGAGTGAGAAGGCATTAGTTTACAAGCAAGTGTTGTCACATCGAAAGGGAATCAGCTAGCACGCTAATTATGAACTTCTCAGACCAGAATGAAAGGAAAAACTCGCTGTTTAAACCAATCAGTGTACTGTACAGTTGCTATGGCAACCCAAGCCAACTAATACACCGTGAGCAGAAATTGAAGATGAGTATCCATAGAAATCAGGTGAAATTCCGGGGGATGTAATGCAGGGAGCTAGTGCAGGTTGATTTAATTTCGCCAGAAGGGTTTCCCTGGGCCAAATTGGTTTTGAAAGGGGCTGTGTGCGTTGTTGCCAGGCAACGTTTTAGCGCTGCCGGGCTCTCGACCCTGCCGGTTCAAAACTGCTCTGAACTTCTTTGGAAACTTTTGTCAGATTATTTACTTTATCATCATGCTACATGAAATTAGTTTTTAAAATAATTTTAAAGTGTAGATAAAAATAAAATTTAAAGCACAGCTTTTGGAGACGTGGAAAAGTTTTGGTACTATCAAATAAGAAAGCAAACATCTGGGGGCTGAGCACTGGACTATACACTGACAGTTCTGGGGTGAACAAGCACAGCCTCTGTGAATCAGGCTTAGCATTTCAAGGATGAGAGTACGTCTGAGGACAGAGCTGACGAGGACGGGAACCTCGGAAAGACATGGTCTCCAGAACCAGTGAATCTGAAAAGGATATTTGTACAGGGAATCCAGAACTGTTTTCTAAATTATCGCAAAAAAAAAAAAAAAAATTATACAAAATGTTTTACAAGCTTTATAAGCATGAACTGAGGTGAAAACAAAGTCTAAATAATGAGGAGATATTTGGTGTTAGTTGTTGAAGACAGAATCAAAGAGAGATCGGGAGGCATTCTGCGCCAACGTGAAAAGTAACCTGCTTCCGGTGTGGTAACCCTCAACATCCCCGTGGGGCCAGCGTGGCGGATTAAAGGGCTAGTTCAGCTGTGAACTCTATGTCAAATATTATCAAGTACTTTGAAATTTCTTACGAATTTGTTGAACACGAATATTTGGGCGTTTTTCCTGTGTGTAAAGCCACATAAGGCATAAAATGAGAAAATCCTTTAGGTTGCATTTACTCGGGTTGAAGAGATTTTATATCCCGCAACGGAAGTATACAGTAAACAATGGGATTCTTCAAATAATCCAAAGCCAGAGAGTATAAGCTATGAATACTAAATCATCCTGAAGATAGCTTCTAAGTAACCTTACTGATATTGAAGATTAGGCTTAAAAGAAGACAGTAAAACCAGCAACTGGCTTCATGGAGTTGAGGAAGGGAATGGGGCTTTTTTTTAATCAGTGAGTCGTGGCTCTTGACTCTCACTTAACATGGGTTCCCACAGACCTGAAAAAGGAAGAGGATTTCAAATTATTTGTGGATCCCACAGTCACAGAATGGGACACTGCTGAAGAGGCAGCCCTTCGAGGGCCGGACAGGTTTCTTCGGTGCGTGGGTAGCAAGGGTCACAGCGTTGCAAGGTCGGAACATGTCATCTGGAGTAGAACCCGGCAAAGGGCTGTAGGGAAGCAAGTGTGAATCAAGTGCGGTAAGATGGAGATTCTGGAATTAGAAGCGGGCTCATGTCCCTGAGCACAATGCACTCCAGCTTGTCTACGTTTTCACAAGTGTCAGCGTTTCCTTCCTTGTATGTCTGCGCAATATCCCACTGTATAATATGCACAATATCCCAGTGTATAATATGCACAATATCCCACTGTGTAATATGCACAATATCCCACTGTGTAATATGCACAATATCCCACTGTATAATATGCACATATTTTCCCCACCCATTTATCTGGCAATGGACATGTATGCTGTTTCCATATATGGGTCTTGTATTTTACAATAACCATAGGAGTGCAGATACCCTTTGAGATTCTGGCTTCAATAATTGTGGAAATCTACCAAATTCAGGATTGCTGGATCATGTGGTAGTTCTCTTTGAAATTTTTAAGGAGGCTTCCTTCTGGTTCCATACTGATGACACCACTGAAATTTCCCACTAACAGTGTAAAAGTGCCCCGAGTTCTCCACTTCCCTTGGCAACATGTAATTTTTTATAATAGCCACCCTAATAGGTATATGACCAATAGTTGTGAGATGACATTATAATATTAATTTTAAATTGTTTATTAATGATTTTAAACAGCATCGTGTAACTGTTGGTCACTTTTAATTCTCTTAGAAGAAATGACTATTCCAAAGATTTCTCACTTTTAATTTGGTTATTTGTAACAAAAAAAAAGACAAATACTGTACGATTCCAATAAATTCCCAGAGGAAGAGGATGGAATGGTGATTTCCAGGGTCCAGGAATGAGAAGACACGAGGGGTCACTGCTCAATGGATATAAAGATAGAGATAGAAAGGTAGAGATCAGAGATAGAGAAAGAGATGATAGAGATAGAGGCAGAGACAGAGACAGAGAGATAGAGATGCTAGAGATAGGGCTAGAGATAGAGATGGAGATAGAAATGATAGAGATAGAGAGACAGGGATAGGGATAGAGAGAGAGAGAGAGAGAGGTGGGGTAGAGGTAGAGATAGACTGTTCTTATCACCACAAAGCAAAACAAGAACTACTTTTAGTGGAAAGCCAACATTAGATGTTTTCAGTAACAATGTTGTGTGACTTCAAGGAGAACTGAAGACACAGCAATCACACTTGGTGACTTCTACTGTCTCTAAGGAGGCCTTACTATACAGACCAAGCAAGAAGTCAAAGTAGCTAGGACAGCATTTCTCTTTTTTTAACAACAAGTCCTCAAATGAATATCATACAGTTTTAAACTAGAACTTCTCAAGTGAGTTTTCCTGATACAATTCTCTTAACATCCTATATATTGATTTAATAATGAAATAAATTATCTTTTCTTGATCTAAAATGATTCCAAATATGCATCTCCTGTGGGATGACTGAAAAATAGCATTGCTGAATTTTCTCAGCACTGTGTTGAAAAAGACTATCCTAGAGTCATAAATAAATGTGATAGATGCTACCATCCAAGGGTCCTACAAAATTCACACAGGTCGCATCTACATGAAAATGGGGGGATGGCGACTAGCAGAAATAGTGCTTATCAGAACCATGAAGTCTTTCACCTGACTACATCTTACACGATGAAACCGTGAAAGATGCACAAGAATTTTACAGTAAATGAAAACAATGGACTTCCCTCCATTCGGTAGTAATCAGGAGTATTTCCATGTTCACCATGACTTGCTCTTTGCTAATTTTCGGCCAGCTTAGTACATGCCCTTTCATACACTCTGCTATATACGTCCACAGGAAAATCTGTTCCATGAATGTTCCAACTTTGAAAAAATCCCTCTCTTGTCTTAATAAGGTATTGTAGAGGATAACCGGCTGGACATGATTGAGGGTAAATTTCACTAAAGTTGTTGGAATCCAAAATAATGTATATAAGCTTCTTGAGTTAAATGGTGCACTAATTTCCTATACATGACTCATTTTCTGGTCAGTCACTTCAAGCAGGGGACAGAGTGGTCAGGGAATCCACCTGTGGACTTGCGCTGATTTCAGCCATGTTGATTCTTTGCAGATAGATTACTTGTGGAAAACGAGGTGGGCGTTAACAGCGAATCAAAGTCAGGTGACGACCTTTCCCTGTTTCACCTGGAATAAGACGATAATTGGTAGAATCAGAATGCAATTGTAGGAGATTACTGTGATGAAAACTAGAGGAACGGTAATACAGGGGACAGGTGAGAAACAGTTCTACTCCGTCCTGGAATTTACAACATTTAAAATGATACGAATGCTTTTATCCTGAGGAATTTATAATGAAGGTCATAAATATAGCTATATGCCAATTAGTAAGCACAATGTCTTAAATATAGCATCACATATATTTTAAAATTATTCAACAGTAGAAGTTTAATTCCTCTGAGTAAAAGAAATGATAGTATATTTTCTTGGCCTAAAGGACAGTCTAAAATATTCTCTTTTTATAATCTGAAAGTCAATACACAAAACTTCTTTCCAGTTTAGGTATTATGGCTAAATTAATGAACTTACAGGATGGGAATTATTTTCCATTCTCAGAAAATACATGATGAATTCTTTATATTCCTTTCCTTTTATTCTACCATTTTTCTGGAAAGTGTTCCAACATTAAAGCAAGATTTAGTTTTACTAGTTCTAGTCAAATTGATATGCATACAGAAATTTGTATGAATAGGAAAATGGGTTGGCTTCTCTGATTCCTACAGTCTTTAGTATGTTGAGGGTACAGCCAGAAATTTGCAAATTTTCTACATGCTGGAGAAACCCTGAAGGTCACAGCACCAATATATTCTGGTTGGCATTAAATGTCACAATACCCAACCATACTGAGATGTTCCATGTATATATTAGTTTGCTAGCTGAAGGCAGTACTGATGGTGAATTTCCTCGCCAACAATCTAATGGAATTCAAACAAAAATATGGAAGGAGATTTCAAACCTATTAGCAGTAACTGTAGAAACATTCTCACTTGATCTATTTTAAATGAGTAAACTTTCTCCACCTTTGTAAGAATTTACAAGTTAAAAGGGAAATGTGGTGTAGAAGTAACACACCATTGTAAACAACTTCCTACACAACTAAGTAAATGTATTTGTATATGTCCCCAAAAGGAAAGAAGTAAATGAATTAATTAATTCAAAACAAAGATAACGTCAGACAAAGGTGTTTTAGTTTAGTCATCCGTTATTTCCTTAATGGTAGCGAAGTCTAAGAATTCCATTGTGTATACTCCGCGATGCTGGAACACTGTGTTGCCAAGTACCAAGTTAATACTTGTTCAGTTGAAAGCTAAAAGTTCCTTTGAAGAAGGCAGGAGAGACTCGGTTTAAAGCGGCCTGTTGTCAGAATGAGCCTTGCCGTTTCATTCACAGCCTGTGAATTAACAAGGAACGGTGTCCAGCTCCTTGGAAAACTGTACAAACACGCTCAACCCCTCGAGTCTCTCAAGCGACTGTCACCCCGTATCTCCGGAGCCCCTGAGACGGCTCACCCTTAGGAAGGCACAGCACGCTTCTCTTGTCGTTTTTCCTGTCACTCACAAGCTCCATCACAGCTACAAGAAACAGAAGAAAACCCGAGCTCCTAAGTTAACTGTCAGAAGAATATCTCACAAATCAAATCAGGCGGCATTTCATTTCAGAGTCATAACACTGACACCTGCCCAGGGAATTCAACCCTGAGTAAAATGTGCGTCAGTCTTACAATCTAAATGCACACTGTACTTGCAAAGTACACACAGACTGGCTTGCTAGAAGGAAAACCTGCGGCCCGGCCCGTATTTTATAGGAGAATCTGGCAGGCTTTGGGCGCAGTCATTGCCCACTTCCAAAGGCCAAACTCCGGTATTCACCGCACGCTACTTCAGAGTGAGTACATAGCTCACAGTTTTAATTACTGTTCCCCTTGTCTGACCGTGTTGATAATTAGTCTGCAGGGCATGGTAGGGTGCTGATGGTGTGATAGTGGACAAAACTTATACACAAATATTGTTAAATAAAAATCGTTAGAAAGAGCACGTCACTATTATTTTTGTACACCGGTCACTTTGCTGTTGCTGGAACCCACGGCTTGAGGCGGAGATGCTTGTTCTGACTCCCTCTGCAGTCTGTGTTCAGGCATCTCCGAGGGAGGGTGAAGAGGGGTGGCGGCCGGGCAGAGGGCAGGAAGGAGCCCAGCAGGGGGACATGCTGCCTTCCACCTCAGGGTCGTCCTTCCACCCTCCCGACCCGGCCTTCCTTCCTTCCCGGCGGCACACCCCGCGGCTGCCCGCACGGTGGACGAATTCACCAGTAAGTGAGCGTCGCATCGTCGACCCCTCTGAAAGCCCTGCTGCTGAGCACGTGACCGCTGTGCGCTATATTCCAGGGCAAAACCATAACATGATGTTTAAAACTATTCATTCCTTTGGCTTGAAACCACAGATTTCATAGAGTGGAAATGGTAGTCCACCCCGAGAAGAGAGTAAGTCTCCTACAGGTCGCTTTAGTATAAGTCTATTACAGCACATTTTATAATTACTTCAATATAGCAAGAAACAATTTAACAAAGACAACGTAAACACAAACAACAGTATTTTAATTATGGACCAAGAAACTACAGATAGCCATTTAATTGATTCGTATCCAGCATAATTCTAGGAGATAAATTGTTATTATCCATAAGTAGATTTTAGAAAATAACTTTTTTCTTTGAAAACTTAGTGAAGTTACATGGCTTTACATTTTCATTGGATGCTCAGGAGCTTGAGGTGGGAGGGTTGGAAATTCAAGGCCAGCGTTGGCTACATAGCAAGACCTTGCCTTAGAGCAATCTAAAAAGAAAAATTCAATTGAGGAGTACATTACTGAAGTAATATATACAGCCACTCTTAACCTCAATATATATATAATGTTTAATTGATACTTTAAGATTTATATCCAGTAATAATGTAACAGAATTATTCCCTGAAAATAGTCCAGTCATACATTTTTGAAGCTTTTTTCCCCAGCTGGTTTTCAGTATGGACATGAAACATGTGCCCTTTGTAACTTTTAGTGTATTGGAAATGTACAGTACTTAAGACTTTAAATTGCACTAAAAGATTCTCTAAGAAACTATATATTTTGTATTATATATATTCCAAAAATTAAAGTTATTGCTGTTGGTATATTAAATACTATCCCTTCTTTGACAAACCGTGAAAATTAATTCTCCACTCACTACCAGGGAATGGTGGATTCTTCTCGAACAGCGGATTTGCATTAACCTTAAACATACCAAGTGTTCCTGAACTGGTTGCTTTCATTTTTCCCTTTAGTTTGAGTCATCTTGAGAAAACATACAGGCTCCTGGATGGGATTTTTCAGTATTAACCTGAGCTTTATCTTCACCAGAGAATGATACACGTTAATTTTTCCTAATTCCATCTAATTGTCATGTTTGAATTTCTTAATGAAACAGAATTATATCTAGTCATTCTGAAAATGGTTCCAAATCCCATGAATTTAATTACAAAATGTTGTTTAATGTCTAACAGCTTTGTTAACATAAAATTCATGTAGAGTGAATTGCTCACAGCTAAAGTACACAATTCGATAGATTTTTTCACTTGTATATACACCTACACAACTGGCCCACAATTTACATAGTGACCATATCCACCTCCTCCCAGGTTGTCTTCATGTTTTCTGTTATCCTGCTTCCTATTCTGGCCTAACTCTCTGCCACTGTGCATTTCTCTAAAATTTCATGTAAGATCCAACAGTCTATCCTCTATTTTTCATCACATCTTTATTCAGCATGATAGAGATTCAACTTTTTTGCCAATATAATCAAACATCGCTTCATTTTATTGGTATGTAGTACTCCATTTTATTATTCACTTATGTGTATATTGCATAAATATATATATTTCTGTTGGGTCATGCATGTAGAGTGGAATGACTGGAACATACGGTAGGTCCAAGCTGGAGTCACTGAGAAGGTGTGAAACTCCATTTCAAGTGCAGACTTACCATCTTATATTCCCACCAGAACGCGTGGGAGTTTCCGTTCTCCACATCCTTGCATAGCTGGTAGGGTCCGGTTCTTTTCTGTTTAATGTAGGCCACATACAAAGTACACGGTGTGGGGCTGGGGATGCAGCTTAGTGGCACAGTGCTGCCTAGCAAGCATGAGGTCCTGAATTCGGTGCCCAGTACCAAAAGGAAAACAAAGAAAAGCCAAAGTGAGTAGTGATAAGTAGTCATTATTTAATTAATATTCTGCTAATGGCTAGTGATGTTCAGTATCTCCTTATGTACATATTTTCCAGCCATGTATAGTCTCTTGTAAAATGTCATTTCAGTTGTTCTTTCCTTTTGATCAGTTTCTTTCCCTTTCACAATATCTGTTGTACCTTTTGGATATTACTTACTCTTTCAGATTCTTACATTAGGGAAACAATATGATGTTTACACATTTGAGTCTGATTTATTTCACTTATGAGAATGGTCTTTGGAATGGGGAAAGGAGAAAAGAAGGAAGGAATATATACACACACGTATATAGTATATTGTATATGTATGTACACATAATACAGCTAAGATAATTGTACTACTAATTTCTATTAGTTCAGTGAAAGGAACAGTTAGTGTTTGTATTATTTGATCCATGTTGCATGTCTATATCTGGTAGTCTGAGCAACTACTTGAAGATAACAATATGCAATATAATAACCATTATTAATTTCCTATCATCTTGTTTTGAAATTCTGTATCATTTGTATTTTTTTATTCTCTTTGAAATAAAAAAGTCATCTTATACCTCTGCCTTTTTAAATTTGTTTCTTATCTTAGTTCAGAGTCTTGAGAACTTCAAAAGTACTGTGAATACTATTCCTTTATGTATACATTGAAAGAGATTTTTCTGTATGTGACTTGTCATTTCATTCCCTTAACATTTTCCCAAGAGAAGCAGTAGTTTTCCTTAATTTAATTTGTTAAGTTTAGTATATCTGTTTTACCTTATTAACTATATTTCTGGTATCATATTTAAGAAATCTTTGGTTACACAAAGGTCAGAAAGATTTTCTTTTATATTTATTCCCAGAAGATTTATAGGTTTAATTTTTACATTTTGACTTATGATCCATTTTGAGATAACGTTTGTACAATTTTGAGACATGGTTTTAAATTTACATTTTCAATGTCTATCCAAGTGTTGTAGCATTGTATTTTGAAAAGACTGTCTTCTATTCACCTTCATTAAAATCATTTGTCAAAAAAAAAAAAAATATCAGTTGTCCTTACCCACTGTAGACTGAATTTCTGTGTCCTCCCAAAATGGGTATGTTGAAACTGTTCCCAGTATGGCAGCGTTAAGAGGGTGCGCAGAGGAAGTGACAGCGTCAGGGAGGTGGAGCCTCATGAGCAGGGCTGACGCACTCATGGCGGAGGCCCAGAGACTCTGTACACTCCGCTGTCAAGAGAGGGTGCAGCCAGAGGACAGCCGTCCGTGTACCAGAAACATGGCGTCTTGATCTTGGGCTCACCTGACCTCCAAAACTGCCAAGGATACATTTCTCTTATTTTTAAGCTGACCCATCCATGGGAGTTTGTTATGGCAGTTCAAATGCACTAAGAAAATAAATGATTAATTCAGTCCAGTGTTTTCCACTTTCCTATTTACCCACTTATCTATTTTGCATTAAGTAGTACACTATTTTGCTTACTGACCCTTTCTAATAATTCTCAAAATAGATCTGTGTTAGTCCTCTAATTTTATTTTCATTTTTTAATAAAAAAAGAAATGGCACTTTATTTTACCCTAGATGTTTAAATGTGTCTATGATAACTACTGGTATGAATTTCTACTTTTGTAATTTAAGACATTTTAGAAAATTAAAATTGAAGATCAACTTGAGTGATAAGTTAACCAATAGTTTTAAGTCAACATATTACTCATATATATAACTGTAAATTATTTCAACCAATAAACTCATTTACTCAGTGCTGCTTTGATTATTCTAAAATCTCTGAATTTCTAGATAAACTTTAGAATCATTATATCAACTTTCACCAAAAGAAGAACTGAATATATAAATCAATTTGTAGAAAATTGCTATACTAACAAATTTCATCTGAAATTTCCTTCTACTAATTTGGATGTTCTCTAAATTTTGTGTACTGTGCAATTTACCTTTCATTACACAAGTCTTGTACATGTGTTTGTCAAATCTAGTCCTAAATATATCATTTTTTAATGTTAACATAAGTGACATTGACTTTAAACTTCAACTTCTTGTTGTTCACTGACAGTATGAAGATACACAATTTTGCATATTAATTGTTTATCCTGTTAGGTTGAAAATTTCACTTAGTAGAGTTAATGTTTTTCTTTTTTTTTGTTTGTTTGTTTGTTTGTTTTTTTTTTTCCAGTACCGAGAGTCAAACTCATGACCTTGCGCTTGCCAGGCAGGCACTGTACCGCTGAGCTGCATCCCCAGGCCCTAATACTTTTCCTTTTTATAGATTCTCTCATATTTCCTACAAAGATTGTTGTTATTAACCATAGTCTACTAAAAAGAAGACAACACCAGTTCAAAAGGGCTATAGTGTTTATATACATATAGTAAACAACAGAAATGTATTGATTTGTTCACACTTTTATTTTTAAAGTATAAAATCATTTTGTTTATGGATTGATGTAACTCAATCACTTCATATGTACTATTATTTACAGACTTATGCTTGTTTCTTTGAACTAATGACCAAACTCATCCCTCTGGTTGATAACCTTATTTCACATGCATGTTCCTGTTTAATCCATTTTATCCCGGATTTGTGTAGTACTGCCAAGTAAATCTCCAGTCTCCCTTTTCATTTTCTTTTATTGTGTATTTTCTGGCCCTGCCTTTGTTCTTATAGAAAGTAAAGTCGAAGAACCTAACTAAACACAGATCCACATAATATTCTCTTTACATTATTAC
Source organism: Chinchilla lanigera (assembly GCF_000276665.1). NCBI lineage: Eukaryota > Metazoa > Chordata > Mammalia > Rodentia > Chinchillidae > Chinchilla > Chinchilla lanigera. The sequence continues at coordinate 15,217,124 of NW_004955448.1, read as the reverse complement.
ATTGTTTAACTGAACTTATCTATAAATTAGTTATTTTAGCAATCGTCTTTCTGTACTCAAATGAATAATTAACCCAAATTGAAGGCAAATTTAAGTCAGTACCCAGGGCCTTGTAGCCTCCTGGGGTTTATCAGACCAATACCTTTTACTAGATGAATGTTCTCTCTCTCACTATTAAGTTCTTTTTCTGAAAATAAGTTATTTGCCAAAATTTCCAGAAAGAAAATATTTATTTTTTCAGTCTTTGTTCTGAGTTAGCAGAAGAATTCAACAAAAATAAGTCCTTTTTTTCTTTTTCCAATACCGGGAATTGAACTCACGACCTTGCGCTTGCTAGGTAGGTGCTGTGCCACTGAGCTAAATCCCCAGCCCCTCAAAAATAAGTCTTAAAGAACAAGAAATGAGATACGATGCTAGTGAAAGTCCCACAAAAATATAACAGCACACAGGAGGACATCTGGTGAAACAGAGAAAAGGAAGCATACATAACTGAAGTGTATAGTATCAAATTCACAAGAACATAAATCTAGCAATAAGTGTAAATGTGGAAAGTTTCAAAATGCCAGTCATACATTAGTTGAAGGCTAAGTTTTGTGACACTAAAAGGCTTTATGAAAAACATTCTTGCAATTATTCTGAAATTAAGTACTTCTGTGGTCAAAGTTATATGTAAAGGATATTGATATAATTCAAGATTGTTACTGTTAAGTCTCCTACCAGTGTAGTCTGTTGGGAGGGTCTTCTATATTTGGATTGATGAAAACAATGTTGTGAAACTTCTGCTTCTGAACAAAGGGGACAGAAGGAACTGAATTTGGGCCCTTGTCTTATAAAAACAGAAGACAAAGCACAGGAAACGAGGGTTCTCAGGATGGACAACAGAGGACTCCTGGGAGAGGGGGATGGAGAACATGGGGCCTTGCGGCGTGGGATCGTCTGTGGACTGCAGGGAGGGTGGAAGCAGGCAGAGCCTGGAAGTCCTCTGAAATGGAGAAGAGGGAGCCCGAGCCCAAGAAGGTGGTTTGCATCGTAGAGAAGACACCAGAATGTGCAAAGCTCCCCAGAGAGAGCCTCAGACTTCTCCAGGACGCTCTCTGATGTTCTGCTGAATATCCACTGGTGCGTGAATTTCAGGAAGCGCTTCAAAGTCAACAGGCAGTGGAGCTGTGAGAAATCCTAAAGGTTAATGAGAATTATCTCGGACCTTACACAGATCTGGGAATCTTTCCTATTCCTGCTACCCAGAACGAAAACCATAACTGACGGAGATGTCAAGTGTAGCACTCAGCAAGTTCTTTCCTTAGAAGAGGACAGAATTGTTTCTAGACTAAGTGCTAATCTGGTCCTGCACAATGAAAGTTACAAGCACTGCCTAAAAGGATGAAATAGTGCATAAATAACTCAACCTGCTCTAACAGTGACATAAAAGAATAATAATAGATAAACAAAAGTATTTAACTTCTATTTGAATAAATTTGAGTGCCATCCAATCAAAAATTATTAAAAATGAAGTAAGAGAATAATATCCCAGTTCTGAAGAAAAATAGATTTATTTACACCAACTGAGAAATAAAATACATGGTACAATTCGTATATAAAAATTCAACTATTATTGTTACTCAAATAATCACTTTTTGAAAAGAATACTTTCTTAGTAAATTTAAAGACTATACTATTTTATTATTCACTACAGTGGACATGCTGTTCATTACATCTCCATTCACAAAACTGTCCATATTATGTCTGAATATTTAGAGTCTTTGACCAACACCCATTTCCCCATCCCTCAGCATCTAGTAACCACCTTTCTGGTCTCTGCTTCTATGAATTTTTCTTTTTTTTTGGTTAGATCCCACATAATAATGATATTGTGTGGTATTTACCTTTCTGTTTCTAGGTCATTTCATTTAGCGTAATAACATCAAGTATTATCCTGCTGTCTCAAAGACATGATTTCCTTCTTTCTTGAGTTTACATAACATTGTAGTGCATGTCTGTGTGTGTGTGTGTGTGCGTGCACATGTATGTGGGTGTGCATATCAAACTTTGTCAATTCATCAATTAATGGACATTTAGGTTGTTTCTATACCTTGGCTTTTGTAAATAATGTTGCAATTAATATGGTCATACAGATACTTCTTTGACAGTGTCTTTAGTCATATCTATCTATATGTCTCTATATAAATAGAGATATATGTAATTGTCAAATCGTATTTTTTACTTTTAACAAACCATCCTATTATTTTCCATAAGGGCGATACCAGTTGACTGTCTTCCAACAGTGTGCAAGGATTTTCTTTTCTTCACGTCTTTGTAGATGAAATAGTTCGGTTGACCTTAAATCAAAGAAACTATTTTGGATTATCCAGGTGTGCACAGTGTAATCACCAGATCATTCGGCCTGGAAGAAAGACACGGCTGAGTGAAGGTCAGGTAGGATGATGTGAGGATTACTCCTTCAGCCGCTGCTGCCTTTGGAGAAGGCAGGAAAGCTGATTCTTGATTTCTCTCTGGAATCTCCAGGAAAGAGTACAGCTCTGCCAGCTTCTTGTGTACAGTCCATTGAGGCACATTTTGCAGTACTGTATTATGAATTTATTTCCCTTTAAATCACTTCTGCAGTTGTTACAGGGACAGTAAAAAATTAAGACGATTAGATGTAACAGCAAGAGTGCAATATATAATGTATATATATTCTCCAAGTCTGTGGCTCTTAACCTCTCATTGTCTTACAACTGACTTATAAAAACAGAAAATTGATAGCATAAAGCTTATAATGTTTCATGCGTTTTTTAAAGATGGTGCTTGTGGGCATGCATGCATGTGTACACAAAGCAGATGTCTGACAAAAATTTATGAAGAATATGTAAAACACTGCCAAAGATCAAATATTAGCAAACTACCCAGGGCAAATCTGATCTCCTTCATCAAGATGTGTCCCCGTTACCTGCTGAAGTTGATGTTCTTTCCTGGTTTTCTTACTCTCCTTCGCTGAGGACTGGCCTGATCTTTGTAAGCTCTTCAAGCTATACCCCCTTACAATTTTCTCTTTTTTTAAGATGTAAAGCTTTTTCCCCAAAACCCATGCTTTAGTTTTAATTTCTGCTATTACCAAGAACCAGCACCCATAACAACCAGGAACAATCTTTGGTGCCCGCCGTGGGCCGCTTCCGTCCTCGCAGCAGGACTTACCTGAACTGACCCTGAGCACTCACACTGCTGGACACCACAGGAGACTGAGTCCTAAGTGGGAACGTTGGTGCCACACTACTTGTTTTCCCACTCTTTTCGCCTTACCCCAAATTAGCCCCCATGTTACACTCCCTGGAGATGCTGGATTATCACTCCAGACTTGGCTAATCAGGAGTCGCAGGGACTTTGTTTGTCCTGATTAGTGGCTGATGGTCCCATTTCTTGGTTTGGCGTCAGGTGGGCTCTTTCCCTATAACATGGCTTTTTCCCATCCTCTTTGGTTTGGAGCCTAGTCAGGATGTGACGGACAGGAGCTTCCACACATCAGAAATCGGGAGCTCAATATTATCCTGCTTATAGGACAAGTGTCCGCTGCTGTCCTGCTTCTTTGTAGATTTGTCTTGGTTATTGGTTTGGAGACATGTTAATTCTTTTCTTAAAAGCTCTGGGTTGGAGGTAAGTAGATCTTTTGTTGGGCAAATTTATCAAATGTTTTTACCGAGTTACTAGATTTTCTCGTTTTCTCTCTAACGCTGTGGGAACTGCTGTTCGTGCTTTCACCTCTACATCCCTATCTCTTGGTGGACCGCTCCCCTCCTGGTGAATCGTAACTTTTGTCCCTTGAGCTGTGTCCTCTGTCACTGTGAAGCAGAGATCCTTAGGTTGGTGAAAATCTCTTGGTTCTCCTATTCTTTTCCACGTAAAGTCAGTGGAAGTCAATCTCCACTCATTATCCGGGTTGGACATCTGGTTTCTTGTTTCTGAGATTTGAGATTTCTCAGATTTGGGCAGATTACTTTCAGGTGTGCCCAGGCTTTTGGGAACTTCTATACCTGGCAGCTCTCCAGCTCCAGAGCGTCTGCCCGGCCCCCACAGACAAACCTTGGGCCTCTCTGTCCTTCCCAGCTTGACCACGCGAAGCAGAGCTCCTCCCTTGGCCTTCACCACTGCTTGCCTCTTTGATTGGCTCGTGGGGTGGGTGGCTGAGCCTGGCCTGTGGGGCCCCCTGGAGCTGCGACTTTTGTCTAAAGACTGGTGACAGATCTGGCGAGTTGTACAAGGGAAGAGCTGGTTTGTGGTGCTCGGCCACTTGTAACTAGTGCGCCATGGAAAAGAAAAGGGAGTTGAACAGTCCCACGCAACTGCCGACGTTACTTTTGTTTGCTTTTCGAAGATGCTAGGTTTTGTGTTCTTGTTGTTTTCATGTTAATTAATGCATGCTGACTGTACATGACGATTAGCCTCATCTTAGGGAATTGCATGCATTTCTTTCTTCCTCCCCCACCTCCAGTTCCCCTTCCCGTTTGCAGGGAATCTGTTATTTTTCTAATAACTATCTCTTTTTTGCTCTTTAATGAAATTACTTTCATGTCAGGACATTTTCTTATCTTTGCATCTTTGCCAGCATTGGCGGCTTTTCAATCACTACTTGGTGAAGCAGAGAAAAGGGCACAGAATTTGAGAGACCTTCAGATTTAGACCCCGCGCGTAAGTTCCTCTCCGCGGTCTGACCTGCTCTCTCTCCTTTCTTTGTGGTCTGAGCGCTTTTGGGCTCCTGGGCTCAGGCCGTTCAGTTTGGACAAGGGAATGTACTTCATCCTTTTAGAATTGCGTGCTGCTTTCACGCAGCAGAGGCCAGCAGAGTGGGTGAGCGGGATCCTGACAGACTCCGTGTGGTTATCCGGGGATTCCAGGCAGACTGATTGCACAGCTCCGGCCCTCGAGGAAGGACACTGCAGCGTGGTTTGGCATGTGTTCTTTGAGAAAAAAGAGAGCGACAGAAGGTACATTAAGAAAGCAGAGTGTGTGGAAAATCTCTGTTGGAAATTACTCCTGTACCATCAGGAAGCTCCTTAGGGAAAATTCTCACTGCCTCGTCTACTTACAGTGATAGACAAGGACCTAAGAGAAAAAGGATAGTTATTACCCAGCACGGCCAACGTACCTAAAAGTACACTCTGTGTCCGTGTAATTGCTTTGTGTATTTTCTATGTTTTAGTGTCATCTATGCTGTTGAGAATGTCCTGGTTTAATATAATTGTTTTATGCTTTCCTTTGTCTGAGTTTACACTAGCTGACTTGATACAGGATAAAAATTTGATGGCTACAGCAGCAGTTCTATTAAAACTCATATGTATCAGGGTCTCTGAACTTTAAAGAAATAAATAACCTCTCCAGCACCTGCTGGGTGCCCCTGAGGGACTAGGGTATTACCGGAAGCGTCAGGAATGACTAACTCCATGTTATGCAGTGGTCTCATAGGACGCCAACCAAAAAAAAAAAACCTATTCCTGAGCTATTACATGAAACTCTAATAGCTGAACTGGAAGACACCAATAAGGGAGTGGTCACCCCATACCTGAAACGAACCCAAACCCATTGGTGTTTGCAGCTTTTGGAAACACACAAAACTAGATAACCCATCGGTGATGTTCTATGAAGGAATGCTTCCAACCGCACATTCTGACTCCAAAACGCTTCCTGTGTGGACTTCCTTCAGCCAACAGACAAGCCCGAAGTAAATTCAGTTCTTAAAACACTGTTGGGCAAAATGTAAGTTGAAACTCAGCCAGGTAATCTGCCCCAGTAAAGAAACTGCAAGGTAGCTGCTTCATTCTTACATTTTGTAGCTCATTTTATTATGTTTCACTTTTTGTTTTATTTCCCCACACAAGCTCTTTATCTGATTTATTTGTCCACTTACAGGTGACTCTAACCAGCTCTAAGTGAAGTGCAAGGGTTAAAATTTGAGACTAAAGAAAAATGTTATGGAAGCTCTATCTAAAACCCAGCCACTGCTGTATACAATCTCACATAAAATTTGAAAATAGAAAGCTTAAAATCCGGTAACAAAAAGGTTAAACATGATCTTGATTATTGCATCTAGATATGCGCTCTCATTATGAACATATTATAATGTGTCTACACGACAAAAAATCTTCTAAAAGTTCCATTTAAATTGGCTTAGAGAGAAATACAGTTTTCGTGATCAATACTCATGGTTTTTGTTCACCTGACACAAAAGCAGTTAACTTCAAGTCTTCGGTAACATACGAGAAACGTAGCAAGAGGAAGAGGAGGCAGAAGGTCAGTGTAGGCGCAAGTAGCTTGAGTGCAATGTTGCAAGAGGAAGCAGCATAGAAGCCACTCGGGAGGCGTCGGGGGCCCAGGGCTGGGGGCGCGACCCCGTGCTATGGAGTCAGGGCCCCGTCTCCACCTCACCCCTCTCAGGGCCGACACTTTATGACTGGATAGTAGGCTTAGCTGGGCTTTGGATTTTGTGGGATGTTAGGGGACTTGGATGGGCATGGGAACCTGCGCTAGGAGGGACAGTGCTGTCTGCACAGCGGAAGGTGTTAGCCACAACCCGTCAGCTTCACAAGGAAAACCTGAAGACTGCTTGAAACACTGCTCATCTTTTATAGCCACAGAGGGCTGCTCTTTCTACCCTCTAAAATGTCCTGGGTCTTTTAACCCTCTCCAGGGGTTCCTTCTGCTGTCCTATACCTTGAAATTGGTAGGATGTTTTGCCTAGTTCGTTAGCCTATATATATGGTTTTCAATTTAAGTTACAGCATCCATTCATTTTTACACTTCAAGCACAGTAATTTGTAGGTTTCCCTTGGCAAAAAGAAAAAGCCTGTATGTGTTAGTTATGTACATATAACCTCTTGATTTTGATGAACATTTATATTTAATAGGTTTTCACGACATGTAAGGTTACTAAGAGCTGCAGTGCTAAGGTATAATTCTATACGCAAAGAAAAAAAGTCATTTATCCAAATTCAGAAATTTTGTAAGGTTGTTTGGAAGTAAATTTAAAGAAAGACAAGATGAAAAGAAATAATTAAGTAGGAAAGAGAAATATGTGAAGAAGAATATGGGTTTGAGGTTATTCTGCATAAAGAAGATAAAGGAAAAGAGAAACTTTTGGATAAGAAAAGATCTCATATGGCGACCTTTTAAGACTCAGTATGCGTATACATTTGAGAACTAAAGATGCTCTATGAATATAAAAAGTGTGTGAAACCAAAATGCATAAATTTGATACGTGCACAGCAATGAGCACATCTCCTCTTTGTGCTCTTTCCATTGCATCTCTGGAACTTAAACACACAGAGTCAGAAAAACTTTCAGCATTTTATGTATTAATATTCAGTGCTATTCAAGTAGGGAAATCCTGCCCTTTGGACAACTCTCCCACTAAAACCCTGGTCTAGGTCAATTGTCTTTAACTAAATAAGTGCTTTGTTGTTTTATAAATGAGAAATCCTTGTACATGGAGTAGCAAGCGTGTTTGTGGTGATTAACGCTCTTTCCTAAGCTTGCACGAGTCTGAAAGCCATTCTTCTTTTGTTTTGTCAATGCTGTTAAACTTTGTGGACCCATTAAACACAAAAATTGTATTTATATCTGTAATCTATATCTATGATGCTATAAATTCTAAATTTTGTTCCAAAATTGAGAAGCTAAGCTGATATATAAAGGACTTCTAGGTAGTTAAAATGCTCATTATCAATGGCTTCATTTTATGGTAAATTCACTCACATTCCCCAACTGCTCAGATATTGTAAAATACTGAGCTCAAGAAGAACAGCTTACCTCATGAGCACCCGCTCTTAAACTGAAGCTGTTTGGAATGCTAACCCTTCTAGGTGTATATGTCCCAATTTTATTTTAACAATCAGATGTGCCTAGGCAATGAACTCAGCCAAAGTGACTCTAATAGCTATGGATTAAGTATTAGTCGCCTAGTAATGTTCTGTCTATTCTACTTAAAAAGATTCTAATTCAGACAAACTAGACTTATTAATTATGTCTCTTAGACCGTTACCCCAGCTGGTTGTGTTTTGCTCTTACTATTTTCATTTTTCACCTTCCTTGTTACGGCTCGTGTCCAGATGTCCCAGCATAGCCTCACACAGTCATAGTTGGGCTTTTCAGGGGTGGCAGGATCTAGAGTGTGATGCAATCAAGGGTGTGTGATTACTAAATCAGTCCACTGATTGGTTTGCACAGCTCTGGGTAGGATTAAGGGTGCCCCACGCTGGGTGGGAGTGCCACCTGCCCTAGGGCGCGTAGTCTGAATAAAATATAAGGCACAGAAAGAGTCGCTGGGCTCACTCGCTTGTTGCTTGGGGCCTTTGCCCTGCCCTGCTTTGCCATGGACTGTTCATCTTCTGTGATGGTGCTCTACCCTCCACCTACCTTTAGCCAGCTGACTATGGACAGGAACCTCCAGGAACTATTAGCCAAGGAAATCTTTCTTTCTTTAACTTTGGAGGCTCGGTAGTTTGTCTCAACAATTAGAAAAGTAGCTAAGATGCTTCTGAAATCTTGTAACTATTACGTGTTCAAGTTCGGCACCAGCATGACTTCCAGTGGGAAGTCTGAGCAGTGCTTTAAGACGATAGACCATATCCTACAGGGTAGGTAGGATGTAACAGCGACTTCCGGGATTCAGAGATAATAATGGTAGTAAGGGTTAAGATGTACTACTCCCACTTGAAGACTGCTGTAACTGCAATCAACAGTAGAGACTTGGAGACTAAAGCTAAAGACCATGAAAGGGCTGAACGGAAAGCCAGTGTTTGGCCCTTGCCCTCCGAAGCTGAAGCTCCTCTGAAAAGGGTCCCACAGTTCCAGGGAGTCACACAAATTTTGAAGGGAGATTATTTGCCCCGGAAAATAGGAGTCAACCAGTATGCATTCTTCAAAAAAAAGACAGAGAGAGAGTCACTGACAGAGAGATTGCACCCTAATTCCAAGGGAAGCCATATGGTGAAATAAGACCATGACCCATCTGAGATGGAACTGAAGCACTTTAGATGGCCCCAAAAGTGATCCCTGGGGCCCTTCACTGACCTTAATAGTAAACTGGAAGTTAAGTTTGATTACTCAGCTGGTCTTAAATACGGACATGACGGTATGACCAAGAAGTAACTTAGTTAAAAATAACACAAAAAGTAGTGAAACCTTATTCATTTCTCCTTAAGATTAAGAAGCACAGAGTCTCCTGAGGGAAAGGATATAAAGACAACCCGAGGTGGGGGACAGGCAGACCCTGGGTTCTTAGCCTTTCCTCATTAAAAGAGGATTTGTGCTTTCTTCCAAGGCAGTCAGAAAGTGAAAGGAAGAGTTTGCTAAAAACAGACTGCAGGCGCCTAACAGGTAACTAAAGGCAGAAAACACCTTGACCTTCACATTGTAGCCTTTGCCACCTTAAAGGTTTGGGACAAATCTTTTCCAGTTCCGCATACTGATATGTTAATGGTTTATGGGGTGTCTAAAAGTTGGAAAAACAAAGTTGATTAGCCCTAAATTTGCATAATTCCATCTCTCTGCAGAACTCAGGATGCCGAAATGTGAGATTTATAGAAACATTCGACTACGCCCAGATGTCTCCAGCCACTGCCATAAACCTGTGATCGCCGCGTAATGGGTGGGAGAAGGGCCAGGTGATGAAGAGTCACAAATGGAGACGTGGTTAGGGGACCCTAAGTCACGAAGACTGCAGAGCTAAGAAGCCCAAAGTGGGGCAGTGATCAGCCCGACCCCAGCCCACCAGCTGACACTGAAACGCGGCCTCCTGCATTTTTGTATTTGGACCAGCCTGACCTCTTTCATCACAGTGTGTGCCTTCCCCTGCTCAGCCTGGAGTCCGTTCCTTTTCTGATTCTCTTTTGTCAAAGGCCTGACTGATATTTTCAGCTGCTCAGCCTAAAGTCCATTACCATTTTGCCTTACTTTTTCCTGAAAAGAGAAAAAAGAGAACAGTCTACTTAAACATGGGAGTAAGATATCTACAAAAACACTTTGAAAAAGAGAATAAGAACAAAATATACACTTGAAGAGGTGTTGAACTTGGTTACAGAAGTATAGATTAGGAGCACAGTGAGTTCGCCCTGAATATCTGGTAAGATGTCTAAAATCAAAAGAGAATAACTTCCAAATGTTCGTGGAAGGCAGAAGAAGGAGACACACGGTTGGAGCAGACTCTTCACAAAAGAAAGCTTATCGCTGGAAAGTAAGAGTGTGGAGAGCTGTCGAATCAAGAGGGAAACACAAACTATACACACAAATATTTGCTAATACTTAGTAAAACAGCTACTTAAAAAAAAAAAAACTGGTGATTCCTTTTTCTGTTTGCATAACATAGTAGCGCAGACCAGACATATTTATATATTTTAAAGAGGATTCCAATACTCTGGTTTCTCTTCAGATCACATAAATCTTTTGCCTTTTAAAGAGGATTCCAGGGCTGGAGATTTAGCTCAGCAGCATAGCGCCTGCCTGGCAAGCACAAGATCGTGAGTTTAATTCCCGGTACCAGAAAAAACAAACAAACAAACAAATAAAAAAGACTAAAGAGGATTCCAGAAGGGCAAGGTGGAGATGCCACTTGTGTTGATGAGCATCTGGCTGGAAGAGGCTCAAGGTGGTGCAGAAGCTCACACAGCAGGAGATCTGCACACAGCCATGCGTGTTGCTCGATATCTCTCTCCTCATAAAACCACTGGAGGGCCGGGGATTTAGCTCAGTGGCACAGCACTTGCCTGGTAAGCATGAGGTCATGAGTTTGATTCCTGGTACCACACTCACACACAAAAATCAAAACGCTGGGATTCAGTCCTGAGGGCTCTACCCCAACGACCACATCTAATGGGAATCACCTCGCAAAGCCTCCCAAGAGCCCCACTTCTAAATGCGATAGTTAAATTAGACTTCCACCCTTTTAATATACTCAGTAGGAATTTCATCTCAAAATGGTATTTTGGACTGGCTTGCTAGAAGGAAAACCTGCGGCCCGGCCCGTATTTTATAGGAGAATCTGGCAGGCTTTGGGTGCAGTCCAAATTATAGCAAACATATTGTCAAAAATGTGTAGAAACTACAATTTTCATAAGATGTTAATGAGTTTCTGAAATATAACAGTCATTTTGGATAACAATTTTGCAGTTCTCATGTAGTTAAACTTTACCTACCATCTGATATAATTATTCTTCTGCTAGGCCTGTTAGAAATATAAAAGCAAGTGTCCATATATAGACTTGGATGCTTATAAAATCTTTGCTTTTAACAGATAAAACTGGAAGCAACCCAAATGCTCACTCATAGGAAATGATTATTAAATCATGATTATAATGGAGCACACCTGTACTCCCCACATTTGGGAGGCTGAGGCTAGAGCATGCCTCACATTCCAGGCCATCCTGGGCAATACTAAGTTCAAGGCCAGCCTGAACTGCACAGCAAGGTTGTGGGATTTAGCTCAAGGGCTGGGGATTTAGCTCAGTGGCACAGCACCTGTCCAGCAAGTGCAAGGTCATGAGTTCCATCCCCGGTACAGGAAAACAAAACAAAACAAAAAAAGATTGTGACTCAAAAGAAAGAAGAAAGAAATTAAGAAAAGAAACAGAAGACAGAAGTATTTATCTACAGAGAGGAAAAAGTGAGTACAACAATCAAGAAATGATGCCTTTGATTTTACCACAAATCAGTATTGATGAAAATTATACACAGAGATGAGAGGAGTCGAGCACTTCATGGAACACAGCCAAGGGTAAGAGTCAAGTACGTGAGCGGTGTAGTCAAAGTGTCAGGGGGAAATTCCGGCTTCACCATACTTTGGTGACACTGAGAAAACTATTCAGTATGTAGTTGCCTCCATTTCCTTTTAAAATGTGAATAGGCTCAGCAGTTACCTGAAAGTACTAGAGAGGATTTAACATCTCGAATACATTCAGAACATTTCTAGCACATTATGCAAACTGTCTATAATATATTCAAATATTGCCAAATATTATTCTCAAGATTTTATTAAAATATTATTTCCACATGTTTGTCAAATATATTTTCATTGTTATTTTCTTTTAACATGGTAAAGAATATGTTTCTTTAAATATTATGAGAAGAAAATAGATTATGAAGATATAACTATCCCAAATGCACATCAAAATGTTACTTACTGTTATTTTACTATCATCAAAAGGAGATAAATGATGAAAATATCCCAGAGGTTTATCTAAGAAGGTTTTAGCTCTAATGAGGAGACAGACCATGACAAAAGGAAAGGGAATTTCAAACAAGGCGTACAAGTGACTAGAAATAAAAGATGTGGAATGTCCAGAAGAAAATCGAAGGCCAGGATATGTTTTCTGTTCCTTTCAGTTTGTGTGTATTTGTGTGTGCACATGTGCTGGGGCTGATCGGACTCCAGAATACCTGGGTGGGGGAGCAGTGGGGAATAAAGAATTTCAAAAGACAACATTCAGTGTACAGGGGGACCAGGAGAAACCTGCCTCCTGTGGACAAACACAACAGTCTCTGCGGTCGACCCACTTCTATTAGGCAGCAGGAAGCACAGGAGGGGTAGTGTAATTTTCATGGAACAGCAGCTGCAGTAAATAGGGGACATTGTAATGGAGAACAGGTCCTGTTCCATGTCACTGCGGCTGCATCCTTTCGACTGTCAGCAGATGTTATCCTACCTGGGGAATGTTAGGCTTTCTCTGCACAGCGGGGAGGCATGCAGCCTTCGTGCATTACTAAGCTGTCCCTAAAGCAGGTCACGCAGGCCTGGGAGTCACGGGACCCCGGTCACGTCGACTGATTCCCAACACACATGTTATTTGTTTTCCTATTACATTTATAAACATATTTTGAAAATTCTATTTTATTTCTATGAAAAGACAATAAACAATATAATTACAAAATCTTTAGTGAGGCAGACATATAAAAGAATGCAGAAATACACTTATGAGCTACTTATTATATGATTCAAGAAACCTAAAGAGTTCTACTTAGTTGGAATATGATTAAGCAAAATAGAAAATAAATAGAGCAAACGTACTTCATTTGTTTTAATATTTCTTACCCCTTACTGTTTCCTACCAAAAAAGAAATGTTTTTCAAAATTTAATACATAAGAGCACTGAAAATTTCCTGAAATTTTTCTAAAAAGAAATAGAATCAAATGAAATTCTTATATTAAAGAATAAAAATCTTTTCTGATACTGTTTTATGTAATTTCTCTTATTTGTTTCTCTTTTTTAAAAGCTTCTCTATAGTGCTCCATTTTTAATAATAGGTTAGGTAAGACTGGCAAAGTTAGTAAACATTTTTGTCCATTGCACCTGATGTACTAAATCTATAGCTACCTTATACACTCAGAAAAATGAAAAAAAAAAAATCTTCATAAGTACAGTTATCTGCATTTAAATATGTAATAATATGTATTTTAATTATATCTAGTATTTGTATAAAATAATTTAATTAGAAAATATAATTTTATTTTTAATAAAATATTAGCTGTTTAGAATTACAGATATTAAAATTTGAATTATAAGCATGTACAGATATTAAACAACTGTATGCATAGATATATAAGCCTGAGGCACAAATCTGCCATTTTACCTAAGTAATTATTGCTTTAGCTGCACTTGCATTTCTCTTAGAAAAATATTTTTGTATAACTTTCAAAATCACAAGAATAGATAAAAGCTTTTACCACTCATCACAGACTGCAATTAAATAAATGTAAAATTACTTAAACTAGACTATATATTATGATCACAAACGGTGCTAAATGTTGAGTGAGTCTAGCCTGGTATCCTGACCTTTTAAAAATTAGCGTTGTTAAGATGATTCATTTTTTTCTCGTGATTGTCCAAGAGCCTCCTACTGTAGCAGACCTGCAACCTTTCAAGACAAACTCCTAATTTACTCAGCAATTGCACATCAGTCGCTCCAGAGCTGCTGCTTCATGAGTTTAGTTCTGAGAACAATGATCACACAAGCAGGAAACTTTGTTGACTTTATTTTTCTCTTTACTCTTAAGCATTCTGTAACGTTTTATTGATTACTCCATCTGATTTTATTCCTTGTATTTCATTATCACCACTATCGTAAGACTCTACTAACATGTCACACGACGAAATGTGACTAGTTGCCTGCTTATGAAGCCCTGCTTTAATACCGCAAAACTTCGGGTGATATTTCTATGTAAATATCCCTCATAATATTGTCTCCCTAGTGTAAGAAAGTGAAAGAGTAAATAAAACCCAAAATGTACCATACATAGTATGAAAGGGAAAGAAATTGCTCAAAGAAAGGGACAACTGGGATGAGGGAAAGAAGAAAAAGAAAGTACTAAGGCATATAGATAGATAGATAGATACATAGATACATAGATAGATAGATGGCATAACTGTACTGCTGATGTCTGATGGTTTATGGAGGGGAACAGTTAATGATTAAAAGCTTTTTTAATACTTTGACCAATTTTGGATGCTTATATCTGGCAATCTGAGGAACTTATGTGAAGACAACAATTTGCAATATAACAACCATTGGTTAATTCCTACCATTCTGTTTAGTGAAACTATGTATTGTCTGAATGTTCTTTTAAATTATTATTTTCTTATTCCCTTTAATGGCTTGATCAGTCTTCTATTATTACATCTGGTAATCTGAGCAACTTCGTTGAAGATAACAATGTGTAATAACCACCACTGTTAATCCCTATCATTTGATTTGAAACCCCGTATCATTTTTAATGTCCTTGCTTTGCTTTGTTTGTATTTTGCTATTGCTCCTTTTTTGTACTTTTTTCTTTAAAAAAAAAAAAATCCCTTTATTCAGAACATTCTTCACATTAGCACTGACCTATCTTGGCAGTGTTAATCTCCACTGATCTCCTGGAAGAAGCATACATCCAGACAAATATATTCATGTCCATAGACACACGTGGAGTCAAGATGGAGTTACAGACGCGTTGTGACGGTTGGCCATGATTGTCAGCTGGACTGGATTAAGACACATCTAGAAGATTCATAAAGCACATTGTTGAATACATCTTCCAAGAATCTCCACAGTGGCACATAGCCCAGCAAACAGGGGAGAACCTGGTCATGACTGTAGGTGAAAAGATCCAACAGTTTTCCCACCCAGATGGAAGGAAAAGCAGAAAAAGAAGAGAGAGGGCTTGCACCTTGGACAAGCGCCGTTCTGCTTAAGTGAGCACTTTTTGCTACTCCCGTTGCCTGCGGGCATCGGGCTCCACTCTCTTCCGCTCTTGAATGCGGATGAGCAGCAGCAGTTCTCTGGAGAGCTTCCGGTCCTCGGTTTCAATGTCTGCAGCCTTGCTAGATGTCGGTCTGCAGCTTCCAGCTTTCTGAACTGAGCAATGACGGGGTCCCCGTTCTCCAGCACACAGGCGGCCGCGGTGGACTGTCCTACTTCTGATCTAGCAAGCCTAGGTAAACAGTCCCCCTGCATAACTTTACATACTATGTATGTGCATTTTCTATCTGTAACTCTACATCCATCAAACACACTCAGTGAACTTCCCTTTCCGTTTATTGCCAATACTTCTGAAGAGCCAGGATACATAAGCATAATCAGAAATTTTGGTGCTTACCAACATTATCTTTCTCTGTCACATTTTTGGATGGCTTTGTATGTTCATGTTATAGGTAGTTGCTCCACACAATGCAGGGCATAATTTTAAAAAAAATTCTAAAACACAGGAGCTCCTTATCTTTATGGGAGGCAACCAGGGAAAGTAGCCTGCCTGCTTCCCTCAGGCTTACTTTTTCCTACCTTGTCCTACCCCAAAATAATGACTGGAGATACTAGAAGAAATGCCAGGTAGTCAAAACTTCTTCAAATCCTACCACAAACTAGTGTCTTAGAAGCAACCAAGCCAAGGGCACTTTACAGAAAATATTTAAATAGTCCACTTCAGTTGAAATTACACAATATCTCCCTTATTTTTAAATTTCTTCATAAAAACAAATTGAATATTCTATACACATTAATATTCTGCATATTTCATAATTTTCTCCTTTACTTAATACCATAAGAAAGATTCTTTGGGTATGATGTTTGTAATATGATTTTACTATTTCTGAAGAATAAGATTTAAAATGAAATTAATGAGCAAGAAATAATTTTAGCATAGATCAATCTAAAGAATGTCCCTCCAAGTAGAATACCAATTTGAGAAATAACTGCTCTCATTTCGGAAAATTTACCCTGGTCAGGTTGTCGAATCATTCTAGTATAATTATGTGTAAATTTTCTGTCTGTTCCTCTGAGATAACAGATAAACATCTTTCTATAACAATTTACTTGGTAGTCCTTATACCTACTAGAGACTATTGTTACACAGAGAGTAGAGGAGAGGCCAGTCCATGAGATAAAGTCGGAATCATAATCATTAGCACTCTCACCAGTGATTAAAACAAATAAATAATCCTGGATTCCAGTACATTATGAACAAAAGCCACATTTATTGAGACATATTTTTAACTTCAGTCATTTTATGTGTATCATATAAGCACATTAAAATAGCGGGAGTATAGTTAGGAGTAATGTCATGGCTCTGAATTTTAAAAATGAAAATAATTACCTGAGTAGATAAAAATAACAATAGTTCTGTTAGATATAAATTGCACAACTACAGCATTCAGTAGCTGCTGTAGAACAAAACCAATAAGATACTATATTAATATTGAGTATTAAATTTCAGTGAAAAGAGAAAGTCTAGTAGTTAAGACACAAGGTAACAGTGTTATGTTGAAAAGAATAGCAGAAGTAGAAGGTGTCAAGTACGGAGGACTATTCTATTTGGAGTCAAGATTCAGTGAGATATAGATGGTAATCAAAATGCAGCAAGAGAAGAGTCGAATAAAGCAAAATAAAGAGTTACAGAAGAAGCAAGCAATGAATAAGAACTCCGGGAATAATACCATACAAGGGAGATCAGCAACATAATGGCAGCAATAGGAACCAAAGATTTATCTTACAGTTAGAAAGAAAACCCAGACAGCAATGAGAAGCAGGCGGGTGTGCGTACAGAATCCATTTCTCTTTGCTAGCGGAGTTGTGCATTCTGTCATAATTATCCTCTCCTCTCTACGGGAAGCCCTGTGTTTCATTGAAATTGATTTCAAACACGATCTTCAAGGCTAATTCTTGATTATAATCAGTTATGTTCCTCTTTATCTTACATTTGAATCATCTGAAAATGTAAACAAAAACAAAGAAAAACAAAAATAACAATGCCCAGGGTCCGCCACTGAGATTATGTTATATTAGGTAAGTAAGCAGCACCATAAAGCATCAGTATTTTTTATTTCTCTTCCCCTAACAGCTCTCAGAAACACCGGTGTGAAAAGAAACCAAGCGGTGGAGGTGCTGGCAAGGGCAGGCTGGAGATGGGACGTGTACCTGGACCACCTCTTCTTGATGAGTGGCGTTCTGGGCGGCACACCTGCATCACCAGAGAGAAAAACTGCTGGGAAACCATCAGCCATGTCTGTGAGAAGCTGAACTTGAGAATGGAACAGCTTTTAAAAAAATAAGTCTATATAGGGAAGGTGAAGAACAACTTTGCAAAAGTGGCATTTCATCTCCTTTATAGCGGTCAGTTACAAAATACGGCCCAAATAGCAAAAAACAAAAAAAACAAAAAAAAACAAAAAAACAAAAAAAACTAGGGAAATTTTTCTCAGTTGGATAAAAAAGAAAGAAAACACCCCACCTTGGAAGAACATCCTCTGGAATCAGGTTGCCCAATGTAGCAGCCCCTAGTTATATGTATCTATGAAGTACTTGGAATACGGGGAGACAAACTAGGAAACGAAATTTTCTGTTTAAGTAACTGCACCTTATATTTAGAAATGGATATTTAAATTTAATATTTGAAAACTTTAAGTATAGTTGAAAAATGTTCTTAAGTGTGAATCTACTTACTCTATATTTTGTGAAATATGCCATTATGGAGCATTAAAAAGGAAAAGTAAAATATCTCAGTAATTTGTTTGTGTTTAATAAATGCTGAAATAAAAACATTTTATATAGTGAGTTAAATACACTATTAAAATTCATGACATTAGATTTACCTTTCAAACACAGATAACAAAGGTAAACACATGTTTACCTTTCAAACACAGCATCTAGACAACTTTAAAACGCATGTGCTGCTATGCATTTCTTTTCTGTTATTTTTTCTTTTTTGGTACCAGGAATCAAACTCAGGACCTCACGCTGGCCAAGCAAGGCACTGTGCTGCTGAGCTACATCCCCGGCCCTTGTATTTCTTTTACACAGCATTTGCTCAATATCTGTGAGGCATCCAGCTGCCATAGCTGTCTTGTTTTCAACGTGAAGATAAAACCACAGAGTACAGGAAAGCCAAGCCAAGGACAAAAATAAAACAAGAGCTCTGGTAGAAAACTGCAGATTTTTCCAGGCTGCTACACATTTCCAGATATCATCCATCCTTCCTGCATTAGTTAACTATTGTTGCTGAGTTACCCCGAAAACCAGAGACCTCAAGCGGTAGACATCAATGCCTTTACAGTTTCTATCGAACAAAATTTTAACAAGATACACCTTGTTGAATACAGTTGGTTCTGGGTCTCTGACAGGGCTGCCCTGCAGGAGTGGCCTGGGCCTGTGCTCTCAACTGGGAGTGCTTCGGCAAGCGAGTTCCTAGAGTGAGGCACTCACAGGAGACTGAAAGGGCAGGAACGAGCAAAGCTTTGTGGAGCCGGCTGATCTAACCAGGAGCCAGAGAAAGTGTCCCCACCGATCCAGGTCTCACCTTTAGCTTAAGTACATCTTCGGTTTCCAAAAATGAGCTAAAGATTTTTAGCTCATTTCTGCAAATTTTACAGGAATGTCACATAATGATCACAAGATTTACATTTCCCAGAAGTTGACCATTGAGGCTTAACTTTCAGCCCATTTTGCACTTTGTCCCATTTGTTCCTTTCCCATTTTATGGCCCTGCTCTCCTTTAAGTGGGCTGATATTTAACCAAGGGGAGGGGATGAAGAGTGGGGTCAACCACAGCTTAAGTGAACTTAAGTGACTGCTGTTAATATGGAGTTAAAAACGAAAATGGAGTCTCTCTTGCCCTATCGGTGGCTCGTCTTGAGGACGATCTACTTACAAGTGCTTTCACGTGCTTAGTGTCAGGATTTAGCTCCGCACGGGCTGTCCCAGAAGCCGCCATCCAGAGTCCTTTCTGCATCCCCCTCCAGCTTCAGAAGGAATCTGGAAGTGGAAAATGTTTGAAGGCCACGTTTGGTACTTTTACTTCAAATTAACAATGTAAAAATGTGTTTTGGGGATAGATAGATGATAGATAGATAGACAGATATAGATAGATGATAGGTAGATGATACAGAGATATAGATATATTTGCTATATATTTATATATATATATTTGCTACAAGTTCTCCCTCTTCAACATTATATGTTGTTATATCCATGTTGAATATTGATATCAGATGGTCTCATGTAATTTATGTACTATATAATATTTCATTGAACAAATAAGCCACATTTATTTGCCCTCCCATTAGAAATGTGCCAACACTCACATTATTTTGTTACAAACGTGCTGCGAAAGACTTCGCTGTAAGTAGTCTCTGCATACGTCTGGCAGAGCCCTCTTGATTGAGGGTTCTTGGTCTATGAACTACATACAATTTCAAACTTACTAAATACTGAGCATTGCTTTCCAAAAGGTTATAAATTTTATCTCATCTGCAAAGTTTCAATTCTTTTTTCTTTTTTCTTTTTTTTTTTTTTTGGTTTTTCTCTGGTACCGGGAACCGAACTCACGACCTTGCGCTTGCCAGGCAGGCACTTTTGCTGCTGAGCTAAATCCCCAGCCCTCAATTCTTTTTTCACTAGTAATTGAATATGTTGGATTTAACATTTTGATATGTTGGATTTTAACATTTTAAAATAACATTTTACTACTCTTTTAATTTGCATTTTTCTATTGCTGGTGCTGTTATGTGTATTCAGTTCATTTTTACATGTAAGTCCTGGCATTCAGAATTCTTTCTGAGACTTTTGTGTTTATATACATGTCTTTCTTTCTAATTACCTCATTTTTATTTAATCAACAGAGCTTTCTAGGTATTCCTTTTTACAAACCCTTTATTCAATATATGAATGATAAATATTTCCTTATATTAGATGACTGGTGTTCATTTTTATGTTTCAATTCAACGCATTAATTTATTTTCATGGCATTCTTTTTATATATTATATGAAAATAACCTTATCTCAAATCCACAAAACTGTTATGAAGTTTGCTTTTCTATCGGCTTTTCATTCGATTTCATCAAAGTTTGTTGTTATTGGTGCTTCGTTCCTGTTGTTTTGCATTGTCCCAGCATTTTTAGTCACTTGGTAGCAAGAAAGTCTTCATAGTTACATCAGTTTATCTTTCTCCTAACCAGAGAAATTCACTTTAACTTTTAGACCATTTTTCTTTGCTTTTTTATTTCTAAAAATTGAAAGAATTTTTGACAAAACAAGAGGCAAAGCAGCAAGTAATTTGGCAATGGATAAAGTCTTACTGATTTAAAGTCCTCAAGAAAACTCAGAAAAGTGAGACTGTGGTTACTGCTTATGGTGCTAGGAGAGTCATCGGGTACTTTGGATAGAAAACAGAAGCTGTGAAATGCAAGCTGTGCTGTCACCAAGTCCAGCCCTCTGCCTGCCGCTTGGCCCCCAAGGACCGTGGTGAGATTGCGTTTCTCACCCACCGAGGTCAAATCAGTCCATGTCACCCATGCTGGCCCGTGAGTTGCGACAATGAGTCTCATATCTCACATCCAGACTGAATGATGTACTCCCCCTGGAGTTCCTTCCGTGCTGGCCCCACAGCAAATACTATGGTGTGCTTTCATCTCAATGAGCCCAAGAGTGAGAAAGCAGAAGCAAAAAACAAACAACCCTTTGAGATTTTCAAATCTATCCACATAACATAACATAACTGCCATGATGCAGTATGAACTGACACAGATGGGTGTGAATTCAAGGCTGCAGCACAAACGTGAACAAGGCCATGCTACAGCAACAATTCGACAACTCAGCGCCTTAAAAAACAAAACCATTTCTTTTTTGTTTTATGACACATATCCATTATGACTTAATTGAAAGCTCTGATTTGCATTTTCCTGATGGGTGGCTTTACGCCAACAGAGAAGTTACTATCTGCAATATTGGCAGTTGTCAGCATAAAGGGAAAAAATAGATGGTAAAACACGCAGGACTGAGCTTGTTAAGTCTCATTATGACATCGATCAATTCCACACATGCATTTTCTTTAAATTTTGATTCCTCAGAAATAGCGCTAAGTTGATGGTTCGTGTGAAAGTGATATTATTGATAAGTACAGCTAAAACCAGGAGGGTAGAGAAGTGGGATTAAATAGAGAGGAAGCCAGTTAATATGACAATACTAATAGCAATGTGCCCTGCAAGCCAGATCTGGTTCATCGTACGGCATCCCTGCAGCTTGAGTAAGTCAAACCTGAACGTTGCCTGATAAGAAGCACAGAACACACATTACCGTACCTCACTATGTGTCAGTTACGCTTTCAGAATTTCCATTCTGATGATGCAAATTTTTAGTATTTTGGGCTCTAGCAGCTCATTAAGGAGTCTCAAGTCAGCATTTTGGAGGTGGAAACATAGAAGTCTCTGTGCAATAAAGTAACAGAACAGTACTAGAGGCCAAGAGCCCGGGACAAGGACAGCTGTGATGCACATTTCAGTGCTGGAACACCTCAGACTTGAGGAGGCAGGCAAGTGAAATTCTATCAGAAGAGCAGAAGGAAGAACTCCGGTGAATGGAATTAATGACAACCACAATGAAATGGAGTTAAACTAGTAAGACTAGTTTAATTCAAGTTTTCTGAGAGAAACACTATAGGATAACTGGAAGTTTCCAAGGGGAAGAGTTGGCCTCCCCTTTCCCCCTGAAATAAAATAGCCGTGTGATTTCCTGAAAGGGTGGCACCTGGGAGCACAAGCAAGTGTGGGGTACACATGAGGAAACAGACACAGATGTCCTAAGGTTGGTAGTGACAGGTGTGTCTCAATAACAGTCCAGTCAGAACCCAAATAGTGAGTCTGGAGGGAAATCCACCCACACAACTCCCCTCCCCTTGAGCAGCTCTGATGCTGCTGTGGAGAAGAATGGTGTGGGGCAGTTACACAGCATGAGAAGGAAGGAAGTAGATTCACACTCTGGGTCAGACATGGCTAAACTATGATATTGTGCAGCACAGTCTTGTAGAAAAAGGAAGGCAGATCAGAGAGGATGACGGGATTGTACAGCCTCAGGGTTTGCTGTGGCCAAGGCTCATCCGCACTAGAACAAATGGAGCCTTGTAAGGCCAGAAGTCATACCACATAGAGCATTGAACGCCTGAATTTCAGGGACTCTGTCATTTGAAATAATAAGCTTTAGTGTGTAGAATTACGTCATAGTCAAGGGATTGTGATGTTCTGTATGGGTATTCCATGTTTCATACGCATGTAGAAACTGTTTTAAATAGTAAGATGACCGGAAAATGAGCTATAAAGCTATAATTTTGGACTCTAATATTCTATAGTCAAAACAAATGAATAGTTACCGGAACAACCCAGAGTCTGATCTCTAGAGCTAAATGTGAAAAACTGTGAATTCTTATACATAATATTGACTCTGACTACTAAAATAATTGTTATAACTAATGATTTTCTGTATCTTGAAATTAAACATCGTAATGAATGTGATGTCTCATTTAATACAAAAAATGGTGGACAAATATTATGTTGCTGAAATAGATCTTTCATACTTGAAATCTAACATAATGGCAAGTGTATTACAGCATGTTGGAGCTGTCTAATGTGTGCTACGTGGAACTGAGTGAATATTTGAGAATGCCAGGTATCTTTGCTCTTCCTCAAATGCAACATGATTAGAGGGGAAAAAGGTAGCTGGCCGCAGATCATATGGTATTGATCAATGCTCTCCTTAGATAAACAAGTGTAATTTGATGGAAGTTACTATCTGTCTTTGTCTAGGAAGCACAATTGAATAGTCAGCAGGAAAACCAAATTGCAACTCCACTTAAGTAATAAGACACAGCAGGGTATGGCATCATTACATTAAACACCCTGAAGTGAGTTAATGTGATTATAATGTGGTTTCTTTAAACAAACCAATTATGGCATGAACAGGTTATAAATTATTATCAGTATTAATATGGGAGGCTAAATCTTGCATTTGCTATTTCTCCATATACAAAGGCTTAAAATGTCTCTTTAAAATATGAACATTCTTACTTTACTGAGTGTACAATTGACTCACCTTGAGGTGTTTTTACTTCTCATTGAGTTATTAATTTTTAACATATATAATTTGATTTTATATATAAAACTATCAGCAATGATTATATGTGGACTACAGACATGAGCTGTATGAGTGCTATAACAGTTTTGGTAAAATACATCCTTTATAACCACATTAACTTACAAGAAGGAAGGGAGGATGTCTTCCAATATGACAAAGCACAGCCTACTAGCTCTTCATATTTAAAAGGAGATGTCCTGAAGGAGTATACAATCTGATAGGGAAAAACATATTCAGAGCAATAACTCAAATGCTTGGAAAAATGTTCCAAACTTCACAGAGAAATAAAGCTGGAGTGTACACATGGAGCTTTAGGGGAAGGAGAAATAATATTTGTATGATGAAAATTTCCTAAAGAAGATATTAATTTAAATGAATCATGAATAATGAGCAAATTTCCTACAAGCAGAAATGAGAGCAGTTGTTCAGAGGGGAAGAATATATGGCTAAAACAGATCTAAATAAGTTTGGAAAGTCACAGACATTCCACTCTATTTTTAATTGAAAATAAATTAGAAGTAAATTAGAATATTATCACTTATTATCATTTTTCTGTAGGTGATTACACACACTGTTTTCAATCCACTGTTCAAGAAATGCCTCTCTGCATTGACTGTGAACCGCATATAATTAATAACAGAGAACTGAGGATGATTTCAGCTAGTATAGTAGAGGGACAAAGGAGGAAAAAAACTGGTTTCTCATCTACGTAAGTAGAACACGAGCAGGCCTTGCTGATGGCCTATGAGAGTCCGGGGAAATGAGAAGTTAAGAATAACTGTACATTTGACCTCACCAACTGATTGGGTGACACCAGCATTTACTGAGAACAGAGATCAAGAAATTGTAGGCTTGGTAGTCCAAGGCACCTGTAACTCATTTCTTACATAAAATGGTATAATGAATGTCTTTCTTCATAAATCGTTCCTATATTCAGGAAGCTGTGGACTTGAGGGCTGCATCATTTCACCTCTGAGCATCTAGAAATTGAAATGGACCTTCTCTGCCCAACAAGTCCAACTTCCATCTTGGTCTAATCTGTCATTCACACGTCGGTGCGGAGACAGGTCAGCACACACCCTTTCTTAGTGTTTATTGATTTGTGTGAAAAGGTGTTGCCTAACTTCCTTGAAAATCCCTTCTTCAGATTTGATTAGTGAGGCTAGCCCTGTGCTCCCTTCCTTCCAGTTCTTTTAGGAGTGATATCCTCTTTCACAAGGTTTTCTTGACCGAAGTAATTTCCTTTATTTACTCAATTATCAGATCTATCTGTCCACTCTTATATATCAAGAGGAACTGGTGCTCTTACTGTGAGAAATTAGCCTTGGAGAAGTTAATAAGTATTTTTACACATGATGCTTTTTAATGTTGTAATTGCTCATTATTCAGCACTGTCTGAACTAGAAAAATAAACTAAAACATTCATTACAGTTTGCACTTGGGCTTAACCCTTTGCTATGAGAAGAGGCTGACGTGTTTCACGAGATTTCTTTCAAATTTGGCCTCATCAACTGTTATTTGCCAGACAGCTGAATTACTCTCCTCGGTTTAGGAACAAATTATTACCACACTCCTCCATTCACAGTAAGTAGAATTCACTGCTGCAAACACTGCAGTGGGCTTAGCTTTCAGTTCTGTCTCGCTGACATCTGAAGTTGATTATCATTCTTATGTTAGTCTTCCCTGGTGCACTCAACAACACAGTACCCCTGCCCTCATGGTCATGTATATCAAAAGGACAATACAGACCGAACAAGAAGAACCTGAACAGGTCTGAAGGAAGTCTCCCAGTGTGGTGAGATTTTACTTTTTTCAATAACTACTATCAAGTGTGACTTTTCCTATGGGTTGTGATTTCCTTCTAACAACATATCAATTTAGTTTTGTCAATTTTCTGCCAGGAGCAATGGTATATACCTGTAATCCCAGCTGCTCAGAAGGCTGAGGCAGAAGGATCACAAGTTTGAGGCATTCCAGGGCAATTTAACAAGACTCTGTAGTTGGAACATCAATAAAGTAAAAAAAAAAAAAAAAAATTTAGTCCAAGTAAGAACATTACTTTGACTTTACATTGACTCAATAATAGTAGAAAGTTATTAAAGAGTGTTAAATTAAGGAATAACATAACATATTTAGAATGTCGAGGAAGTTACTGTGAGTCAGTGTAATGAAAGACTAGATCTGGAGAAGTGGAAAAATATGCATTAAGAGACCTTTTAAGTCATCAAAGGCAAAGAATGCTACTGAATTGATGCCATGACAGGCGTAGAAAAAGAAGTTTTAAAATTTCAGTGAGAAAGAAGAGTCAGTAGAATCTGTGGACCCACTGTGTGACGCAAGGGAAAGAGGGATCCCCGGGTGGTGCCCGGTTTCTGCTTTTACAGCTGAAGAGGACGCGACCGCAGGAAACCAAGGGGAAGCCCGTGGGATGCTGGGCAGAGGAAACTGTCGTGTTTAGTACTCAGGTGGACTCATCGCTCCGCAGCTCCTTATAAAGGTGGATTTCTAGGGGAAGGAATCACCACAATTACGGGATGGAGTCAGGAGACGGAAGTGTGAAACCCCCAAGAGATAATTAGATGTGAAAGAAAGAAAAAGGTGTTCTAAAAGACATGATAAAATTTACAAAGATAAAAAGAAAGAAAGCACAGAGTGAGGTGTGTGAAATCTTATAAGGAGAATATTAAGAAGAAAGCACACAGCAGTGGTCAGCAGTGGTCAGCAGTGACCGTGGAGAGCGCGTGGGAGGAGGAACGGGGAAAGACAGCCAGCGGGTCTCACAGCACAGTGAAGTAAAGAAGTAACTGAGGTGAATGTGATGAAGATAATGGACTTTTTAAAAAAATATGAAAAAGTATCAAATGTTTTCATCACCAAAGCATAAAAAAGTTTGAAAAGACTGACATGCTTACCCTGAGTAGAATATTATATAATGCATTCAAGTATTAAAATATCACATCATATACCATAAACATGTATAACTTCGTGTTAACTTAAAACCAGAATATTATATCCCTAAACATGGACATATCAGTACACACACAAGTTGGAAGCTTCCTAGCTCTTCTACGTCTGCAATAATTCAAATGAATATTGACATCTGCTCTACTGAACTGAACTGTAAAACCATTAGGACCGGCTTCCTTTTTAAAAAATCACAGCTTTGATTTTTGGGTCTATTTCAAAAGTCGACATTTTAACAGAACTTTGGTACACTCACGGTGTTAAAATAAATGTGTTGATCCACATGACCCTTAATATATCTTTTAATCTCTTCTGTTGTTGCATTTTCTTTCTTGTTAGTCATATGACCTGATATTTCTTTGTTTTTCTTTTTTAGATTCACTAAGGAAAGTATTTATTTTTACCTTTCATTATCAACTTTTGGTTTCATTTATCTTTTCAACGCTTTTTTTCTCGTTAATCAATAGAAGCTTTTTCTTGTTAGTAATATTTCTTGTTTATTTTTCTATGTTATATAATCTGTTCCTTTCATTTTTGTGCTTTTGTCAAGATTAAAGGTAATGGCATATCCAGCTATACAATTTCTTATAAAATTTAATTATGTCCATAGGTTTTGGTATGAAATTTTTTTTTTTAATGAAGAAAAGATAAAATCTAGCATCACATGCCTGAAAGTTTTGATGAAACAGAAAGCACATCCGTTGCATTTTACAAAAATCGAGATGTTTGAGATGCCATGGTACTAGTTTCTGGTGACATTAGTAAGAACAAAGACTGGAAACAAGCCGGGCATGGTGGTGCATGCCTGTAATCCCAGCGCTTGCGAGGCTGACGCAAGATGATCACTATGAGTTCAAGACCAGCCTGGTCTACAAAGTGAGCTCAGGTCCTGTCTGAACTGCGTAGCAAGACCCTGCCTCAAAAAAGAGAAAAAAAAAAAAAAAAAAAAGGCCAGAACAAAGGCTTAAATCAAATTGAAGAAGTGAAAATACAAAGGAAATCAACATTTTGAAGGGACTCCTTCAATGCTAGGAAAGCATCTGGAAGGAAGGTGACTGCCTAAATATCAGAGGTATGTACATATTTAAATACTTAGGAGAAGATCACAGTAGAAGGAAAAGCTAAAGGTAGAGAAATAGATGACAGATCTGTGTGGCTGCCCAGAAGCAGAAGGTAATGCGTTTCGGGGGTCTGGCTGGACACCTGAACAGCAGTAAGGCCCATTTCCAGTGCATTTTAAGGGATGGAAATGAATAAAATGAATGGAATTACATATATTTGTCCAGGTTTGATAGTCAAATTTGAAAAGAGGGTCCACCTGACTACTGTAGTTATAAATGTGTACATGATGAAGTCATCTCCTGAGTGTGACTAAAGGTGCTGGTAGAATTGGAGATTTAGAAGAAACAAAGATATAAAATTACCTTTCAGAAAAAAGGACAGAGATCCAACAAGGCAAACACAGAAGAATTTCAGACTGCCCTGCAGACACAATCAAGGTTAGGTAGCATGGATTTATAAAGAAAAGAGTTGTTTCTCTTTTATTTTCCTTAAAATTAAAAAAAAAAAATTAAAACAGCAAAATCTGAAGTTATTTTGTGTTTTCTTTTTTTTTTCTTTTTTTTCCCCAGGAAGTGAATGACAGGCCAGAGACGGGCTTGTTGGCCACTTTTAATTGATCTGGTGTTGGCGACTTTCCAGGGAGTGTTTCAAAAAGACAGCAGGAGAGGAAGATGCCAGCTAGTGCCATGGAAGTGGATATAAAACTCAGACAGAACTTTGACAAAATAATGAAAATGCCACGTTACTTCACAGGTATGTGTTAATTTTACAGATATAAAACTTTATACAAGTTTAAAATGTTACCCAAATTTACTGCAAAATGCAATCTAATTCTGTTCTTTTACACAAAAGTTACTTAGGCCAAAATGTAGTTATATTTTGGCATAAAGTCGGGTAAAAGTCTTCTTTTTTGCCCTAAATAAATGTCTACTTAGAGACAATTTTCTACAGCTGCAATTATTTTTCTTTAGTGTACTCTTAAGGAATATATCTTGATACAGCTAAAATAAAATAAATTTTTGAGTAAACAAACAGGTGTTCATACTTCCCTCCAAAATTCTGCCATGTCAAAGGTGATAAAAAGATCTATGTCTATATTCAGAAATTAATAGATTAATTATTTAGAACCCTGAAATATCTCTGAAATCATTACATTTTGGATGGAATAGATTTATATGATTGATTTCCATTAATATTTTAAGATGACAAAAAGTTTAAATTGAAACTTAAATTTGTCTTTATTATCAGCACTCTATAGCCTGACTGCCCCGGCCTTCCTCAAACCGAGGGTGAAAATTGGATTCCATAATACCTGCTAATTATAGACCAATCTATACTTTCCTGTGTCTTATCATGGGCCTGAAGCACTTGTTCATGTTTCCTCTCTTGTGCGTAGGAGTCTTGCATTTGACAGTGTGGAGCCGGGTGGAGCCAGCACGGGAGGGAGGCAGAGGGGCCAAGCGGAGGGGGAGCAGAAATGACCGAGGTTTATGTGCCCGTGACCCAGTATGAATGCAGTTAGTGCATACTGCAACATCTACTAATAAAAAGAATTAAAAGTTAAAAGAAATAACATAGCTGCATGTCCCCATGCAGCTATATCCTCGTATGCACAGACTCACTAACACTTCCCTGACAGTCCTACAGCTGTAGCACCCATACTGCTCCTTGGGACACCAGTGATGCCACTGAGAAGTTTGCAGGTCTCTACTCTCCCATCCTGGCTGTGCTCCCAACCTTTCTTCAAGTTCACAGCTTCTGCTCCCCTGCCGTTCCATTCCCTCTCGCTCACACCAGTGATCTACCCTGGGCAGAACTCCAGGACCTCCCACACTGCCTTGTAGGCCTTTCTTTGTGTTTTTCCTCTCTAAACGCTCCCCAGTGGTCTCTGCGTTCACTCACACTGTGCCTCACATTAGATTCACTTCTTGGAGGCAGAAAGGATAGTGCTTGTCCTTACCCTCTTGTCTACGGTTTTCTCATGTGATGAGTCACGCGGTCGTTCCACACCAGCGCTCACCCTTCATGCTATCCTACGATCCGAAATAGGACTGTGTAAGCATCAGTTGTTAGACTCCCTTATTTGTAGCTGAGTCATTTAAAATAAGTGTGTATATTTTAAGCATGCCCAAGAGTAAGGACATGTTGCAAGAGTGATTTAATCAAAGGGATGTCAAGTACAGTCACGGTGCTCTTCCTGACACAACATCTATCCCTGGCCATAGATGATTTCCCTGGTCCTGTTATCTCTTAACCAGAGCAGATTTACTTTTAGAAATCACATATTTCCTAAATATTTCACTTTGTATCATATTATTATGTTTTTCCCTTCGGATGAATTGCTATTATAAGAAACAGAGACAAAGCCAGTGTGAGTGATTATACAGACAAATAACTCATACAAGGCAGAAATTATGTAGATAGAAAATTATGCAGGGTCTTATTTTGTATAATGGAAAGTTGTCTGTAATGTTTATGTTAAAAGAAAGCTGTTAGTAGAGATTTCTAATAAAAAATTGGAGAAGGGCAAGAATTACAGGAAGAAGCCCACTTTGGGAGAGAAATCTTTAGTTGCAGGAGGTGATGATGTCAGATGAAGGATGATGACTTTCGGGACAACACTGAGAACAAATTGATCTAAGAATTCACTAAAAAACAAACCCGACTGAAACTTGCTATTAGGTTAGATACGTAGTGTACGTTTTTTGTGGTACCTGGAATTGAACTCAGGACCTTGCGCTTGCCAGGCAGGTGCTTATACCACTGAGCTATATCCCCGGCCCTTGGATCTATAATGTACAAACAGGAGACATCAGAAATTATTCCACGATTTCTAATCAAGTTTGACAGTGGTCTTGGAAAACAAAAATACTAGAGGAGAAACAGGTCTGAGTCTGAGGAGAGTTTTTTCTCATGATTTTATAAGTGATTGATTTTCCTCAGTGTTTATTCGTCAGTCTCCTAGTGTTATCCATGTGACAGCTGTTCTGCAAAGACATTAGGACAGTGACTCTTACTGGCATCAAGTTTAAAAAAAAATTTCTTATTTACGTCTTATGTTCTCTGAAGAACAGAGACATTCCTCAGCGAAAAGAACTGTATCTGTGAAGATGGTAGATATAAATAGCTATATAGATTATATTATATATCTGATAATGTAATTGAGCATTTAAGATGTAATATGGAATATACAACTACACATGTATATTTCTGTGCGCTTTGTGTATGTATGTACAGTATTTCAATGAAGAAAAATTTTGCTTTGTGCTTATTCTATGGAGAACTGGATCAACTCCCCTCCACCCAAAACTGGTTTAGATGTCCACATTGACGTTAAATATGCCTCAGTTCTGTACAAAGGTTTGTGTGGAAACAAAGTCTTATTACTCAGGTAAAAATGTTTTCTGGTGGTGAAAGGACAAGAACCCAAAACGGTTTATTTCGTGTAAGCAGAGACAGTACATTAGACCAGTGCCTTGGAAAGAAACTAGTGGAGAGATTGTTTGGGTTTTTGTTGTTGTTGTTGTTGTTTTATGTATCAGGCTGACCAAATGCAGGAAAGGGAGAAAGAAGAAAGTTACCAGGGTCAAACATCAAAAAAATCACAAATCCCGTTGCTTAGTTTTCAGTATTGTTGACTTAAAACCCGTAAAATAAAGTTACCTTACAAATACATTAAAAAAGCATGCATTCCAGTGTAGAAAGCTAGTGAGGTGTTACTGTGGATGTCATTTTAAAGATAAGAAAAAAGTAATTTAATTTAAACAACACTTTTTTCAGATTAAAATGTAATAGTTCATCCAGGGGCTTTGAAAATGAAAGAAAAAAAAAAAAAACAAGGAAAAATAGAAACGATATACAGATTGTTATGGTTTGTGTTTAGATGTCCCCACAAAGCCTCATCTCATCAAAGAGTTTTCTCAGAGGCAGCTGAGTCTAGCGTGTGTGACTGATTCGTGGCTCAGGCTGGGATGAAGGGTGCTTGGATTAAGGGTGGGTGGTCGCTGGATCTGTCCACTGATTGGACTGGCACCACCCTGGTCCCAGTAGACTGGATAGGACAGAAGGGACAAAAAGAGGCTTGTCCTCTCTGCTCTCTCTTGTTGCTTTTGCTGTCTTCTGCCTCCATGAACTGTTGCCCCTTTGCCATGTGCCACCCTACCCTGGAGCCAGCCATTTATGGACTGAAACCTCCACACACTGCGAACTAAAGAGGTAAGCCTCTTCCCTTCTAACTTTGGCTGTTTGTTATTTTGTCTCAGCAACGAGAGAAAAGTAACTACTTACCTGAAAAACAATCTGTTAACATTTTTTCTTTATCACTGTTCTAATTATATACCAATATCTGTATATGAGAATATGTACTCACATATCTACATCTATATATCCTATGCATTAACTTTTCTAGCTTGACAGTAATCACATTTTAACCTAACAATATCTCAGGACCTATCAGCAATGCAAATATATTCTTCAAAATCATTCCATTGCATGGATATTCCAAATACATTTAAACATTATTGTTTTTCTACAATGTTATTTTACACATAAAAAGTAGAAACCCCAGTCTGATGTTTAAAATTTTGAATATCACTCTGTAGTTTTTAGTTCCAATGCCTGTAAGTAAGTGTACTAGGTAAAATAATATGTGATATTAATATTTACTTATATGTGAATCTGCTTTCAAAAGAATTTTAGTAATTTCCAAATCTAGCACAGTACAAATCTCAACAAAAGCCAGTAGCAGGTATGTCCAGTAGCATGTGTGTCTGTCTATAAGTATATCTGTGTGCCTCAACAAACACATTTATTTGTATTCTCTTTCATGATAAAATGGTTGAAAATACTATAGTTGTTTAATCTGTACTTCCTTTATATGGAGAAGCAATTCTCCATTTATCATCACTATTCTTGTAAATCTAGATATTATGGACCACTACAACTAGCCTCAATCATGTGTTTTTAAATTGTTTATTGGAACAGTTTAGATATACATAATGATCACATTCATCATAGGAAATGTGTACTTGTATGTGATATATCTTTATCCATCTTTTTTGCCTACTCCCCTCCCCTCAATAATGTTTTTATAAGGTGTTCTTAAAAGGTAGAGATAGAGACCTTCTCTGGAGCAAATGTAATTGCTTCTCCAGCTAGTAAAGATAAAGCCCCTGATTCCCTCCGGAGTGATTTAAAATGCTTTTCTCATGAGACATTCCAAAGTAATAATTATAGAGACACCTCGCTCTTCCCCAAGAGGTGTTTGCTTACATTCCAAGGTAATAAAAATGATGGTTGTCTCAACAGGGAAGGTTGGACAGGTTGCCAGCAGTGCTTTTTAGAGATTAGAGGCCCTTAAACACAGGATTACTCTCCCAGAACAAATGTCCATGACGCACCCAGGAATCACCTGGTTCTCATCATGCTGCCCTGGGCAGTGGAGAACTGACCCAAAACATTACTATGGATAAAGCTTTTGTTGTGAGTAAGAAACTTGGTCTCTTACCAGCAACCTGAAGTCTTTCCAGGGACTTGAAACTGAAATCCTGACCGTCAATGTGCTTGTTCACCAGTATGGTAAAAACTCATATTTTTCATTTTCTGATTTGATGCCCATATGCTAGGTTATTTGTGGGGTTGAAAACTCTCTTGTATGAATTCTTTTTTAAATTTTGAACTTTAACAAATCCAGGATGTATTTTAGGATGCGAGTATCATCAGAATTTAATTACAAGTAGCCACTTTTGCCAACACTATTTGTTGAAAAATTCCTAACTTAATTAGCTTTTGATTTTTTATATATCCCCTTCTTATACAAGCTATCATAAATATTAAAATTTTGAGCTCAAAAACATGCTGTAAGCTATTTCATCAAACATATTGAAGATTACAATTTCAATACACAATTTAAAGAGTTTGAATGTAACTTGGAAACATTTAGAAAATACAACTACAATTTATTCATTTAACAAATACTTTTTAATGCAACAGACTTCTTTCATTTCACCATCAGCTCTGCTCCAGTAGTCCAGATTTGTTGAATTCCAATCACCAGTTTGTTTTCAGTCTCTCCATCAGAATCTTCACTCTTCAAGTTTAAAAAACCCACATTATATGTGTTTGAAAACTAATGATACTTGACTTATAGATGTATTTAACATAGAGGAAGAAAACAAATTGTTATGTCAAAGCATAATTGCCTCATAAAAATAAAATATCTTTAATAGAGCTTACAGTCTGGTCTTTTTTGATGTTAATAGAAGAGATAGACTTGGTCTTTGATATATAAAGATTCATCTTGAGCTGAGTTTGACTGTAGCAATTAGAGAAAGCTGAGTCACTGCAGGACAAAGTGAAGAGAATCTCTGTCTTTTATAATCACCGAGAACAGGGCCCATGGAGTCTTCGATGGCGTTACCGTTGATGAGGAGTTGCGAAAGGGCTTTCATGGGAGGAATATCTGATCTAATCCATTTTAATGTGTATATTGAAAATTACAGGAATGAAAGGCGTAGAAATGAGCACAGAAATGTACAACTGGAAGAATTTTTACAAAGAAAAATACAAGCAACACTGACGCTGCTTAGAACACTGCCATTATGAATGGCCCATTTCTATCTCTTGTGATCAGAGTTTCCCATCCAAGATCATCATAAACTGAATTCTGACACTGTGATGATTTTCAATTGTCTGGTTCTGAAGACTTTACAGAAATGTAATATTTGCTGTAACGCTTCTTTCTGTGTGTCTTGTTTCATTCATATGTTTCTATGTAGTTTACTTCAGACTTCTATAGCAAGGCTTCAGAACCTTCCATTATTCATATTTGTGCTTCATACTTCTTTCGTATGGGGTCTGCGCTGTGTGTGACAAAATACTTAGCAGTATCTCTGACATCTGTTTGACTGGAGTCAATAACCTCTCCCCGGTGGTTACATCCCAAAGCATCTCCAGACAGGTCTTATGAATCGACAAAGGTGATGAGTATACGCACACAGCCATCCCTATGACATACCTTAGAGCAGACCATAGCGTCAACATTGGGACACAGACATGTTTTAAACTCAGTCTTAGTCTCAGGATCCCCCTTTTCAATTTCTTTCTGAATATTTTCCATGAGTTCCTGTACTTCTTTCTCTTAATATAAATCATATTTAGAGCTTCTAAAGCAAGCAAACAAAGAAACAAAAAAATAGAACCTGCAAACTATTTAACAAATGGTAAAATCAACCTCTTTCCTGGTAATTTAACTGTAACACAGCAGAAAAAGCTTAACATTGCTTAAGGAACACAAAATACGCAGAATGCAATAAAAATGCATTACGACCATGAGTTATGATTTGTCAGCTTTTCCAGCTTAAGAAACACCTAATAAGCTAGTGAGGCATGTGTGACCCTGGTTTGAAGCATGGAGAGGTGCTCCTGGGTACTGTACATGGTCCCTGGCCCCTTACTCTCTGGCATTGTTCCCCTACTCTGGCCTGGCCTCCATGAACTAAGCACTTTTGTCTGCCTTGCCCACCTGCCATGTAGTCTATGCCCCGGAGGCTGCCTGCTATGCACTGACTCTTCTGAAACTGTGAGCCCAACTAAACATTTCCTCCTTTAAGTTATGTGTATTGGGGATTGTGTCTCAGGAACAGGAATACTGAATAATCTGACCGTTTTGGTGGCTTCCTACCTAAAATTTCATGATAGTTAAGAAATTCAGCACCAATGTTGCTTTCTACTACACAGAACACCTGGTCGAAGATATGTCTGTCCCGGCTCCGTGATCCACCTCTGTGGTCCTTACTGCAAACATGGAGGAAAACATATGGTAGTATTTAAGGTAAAC
Organism: Chinchilla lanigera; assembly: GCF_000276665.1. Taxonomy (NCBI): domain Eukaryota; kingdom Metazoa; phylum Chordata; class Mammalia; order Rodentia; family Chinchillidae; genus Chinchilla; species Chinchilla lanigera. Next base: position 15,181,852 of record NW_004955448.1, on the reverse strand, counting down.
ACAGTACCTTAAATGGAATACATTATCTGAATGTAGTTATTGCTTGAACCTCTAGGTCAGTGCATACACTCTCACATGTGCTTCCAATATCCCCAAGTAGTTCAATATCTGTAAAGACTTTACCAAGGAGATTTTAGAACTTCAGCCAGCCTGGCAAACTTGGTATATAAATAAATGATTCACTTGCATAATGCCTTAGGATTGAAAGACACAAAACCTGTAAATCATCATCATGAACATCCTTTGGATTGACATGAAATGGTCTCCACAATAGAAAAATGCTAAAATTCCTTCCCTTAAGGGGACATTAAGAATACTAATAAGTAAATATAAAACTATACTTAGTAGTTTTTTACATAAAAATTATACAAACCTATGAAGAAAGATATGTTCCATCTAGTCTAGACAAAGAGGTCTATTAATATTTAAGACTAAATCTAATGGAAAGAAAACTGCCTTGTTTTAGCTGAAGAGAGACTCTAATCAGTTTCAAACACACAGCCTCTCATCTGCCTGCAATTTCAAGTAACAAAGAAGGGAGGAAAATCCCATGCAAATGCAAAACTGGAATATTCCATTTCTTGTTTATTTCCTTGGTTGTGCTTTGTACTGAGAACTGTTTAACTCATCCATCATTTCTTCTACAAAATAACAAAGAGGTTTCATTAGTAGAAATCTCAACTATGTACAGACTGGATGTTTTGTCTCCAGCACTTTCTGCCTCTCTGGAATTGATCAGTGTATTTTTCTGCTTAGTGGTTCCACTCCATTTGATCTGTAGGGGCAAATCCTATTTGGAAATGAGGTTCCATTATATCAGATAGCATCCTTCTGGAAATCCAGGTTGGAGATAGATCCCTTAATACTTTATGATAGTACAGATTGATTATGCATCCTGGTGCTTCTACTATAGACATTTCTTGAAGAGATTTTGTTAAAATTTTGTTTTTCAGTATGAGGGACTGACACCAGTAACTGCAGAGCTACCTCGTCCTGCCTAGTCTCCTTATTTTATGTTTAGACAGGTTCTCACTAAGTTGTCTGGGCTGCCCAGAACATGCAGTTCTGCCTCATCTTCTTGCATAGCTGTGATTACAAGTGGTTGACACCATAACCAGCTCCCAGTAGCTTCTTGGTTAATGGCAGTTCCTACCTGGAACATATAAAATAAGCTGACCCCCAAAAGTCCTCTACCTGCCTATGTCCTTTCTGAATCTAACACACACTTACTAATGAAAGAAAATTGTGTAGGCCCATTGGATCACATATGTCCAGAAGTGACTCAAACTCTCTGACGTTAGCCTTTGTTATAAACCTTCTCTCCACTGAAAAACACAAATGGATATGCAAGGTAAATGTACAAGGTTCACGGACAACACATAAGCTCAGACTCCCTTATGATTCCCAACCAAAATGTCATGCTTCCTCAAGGCCAGGACAGCTAACTTTACAGCTGTTAATATATATTCAGTATTTTTAAATACATCTTTTCACCTAATCTCACAGTTCCTTTCCATTTTTATTTAGGAATATAATCCATGTAGCAGTTAAATTCTACTAATTTGCAGAAAGATGATTTTTTTGCAAATACTCATCCAGAACTACACACTTATATATGGATTCTCCTCTCCAGATTGAAAGTCTAACAGAACTGATTACTTCCAGCTGCTAAGCTTTAAGAACAAATTCCAATTTAGTTTGACACAAACGCATTTTCTAGCCAAGGACAACACACCGAATGATAATTCTTGTTCTCTCAAAAATCAAAAGTCATTTGTAATTTTTCTTGACCAACTATTAGAAGACTTGGAGATAGTGTTAGTTCCACAGAATATGGGTCATAAGATTTCTAATATGATGGGAAAAATACAATCATTTTACAATCTAATGAAAGCTGAAGTAGGCCTCTTGCATGGAGAACGTTACAAGCGGTTTTCTTTGGTAGCATTAAGCTTTTTTTCAAAATGCTTGACTTTGAATTCCTAGTAGCCATAAAACTTTAGTTTTACTTAAATATGAAAAAATGAGAAAATACTAGGGATTCTAACTTAATGAGATAATAGACATTAGCAACCCGCTGCTTATTATAATTTCTCCCTCACTCCATAGCAAAAGCTGCCCCTCCCATTTAAGGATAGTGACAGTAGCTGTACAGTTCAATCTATTTCACAAAGGCCTCTACCAGGTCTCAGAACAATTTAAGGACCAGGCACCTGGTTCTGAAAGCAAACTAACAAAAACCCACAGTGAGAGAGGTGAACTTGTTCCTTCCACCCAAGTAGTCCATGGCAACGACTGGAAGACTGTCCTGAGACAGGAGGTGGGGTCTCTGCACAAAGCTGCAGCCCCTGGCCTTTGGTCTCCAGGGCCTCTCATGGACCCACATGGTGAAGGTCGGAAGCGGAACTGTTAGGAGGCCGTGAGAACCACAACGCCTGGTGGGAGGTGTTCGGGCACCACGTGTGCTCTTGAAGAAAATTACAGACTTGCCTGTTTTTCCTCCTCTGTTTTCCTTCCTGCCCTGGAAGGAAGCAGCGCTGCCCCACCGCACGCTGCCGTCATGATGAGCGACCACAGGTGCAGGACACAGGGCCGAGCGATCGCGACCGAATCCCCTGAACCCGTCAGCCCGACCGACCCTCTTGCCCTCGGAAGGTGATTACCTCCGCACTCGCTATAGCGACTGTAAGGAAACTCACATGGTGGTTCCTCGACTCACGAACTCAGTGATCTCGCTGGCCTGCTTGCAGACAAACTGAACGAGAACCGAAAAGAAATTCCTCACATGGGCAACATTGAACCCAACCACTGAATTTTGCTGGGTTCTCCTCCGATTCAGTGTGTGGCTACAGTCGCGAGAAGAATTCCGTTTGTGAGCCGGGGTACTGCCGTGGGAGGAGCACGTGTGTTCTGTGAGCTGCAGTCCACCTGGGCAGTCCCGCAAACCCGAGAAGGCTAAAAAGCGAGTTTCGGACGTCACCCAGCGTCCTTGTTCCCGTCAAACCTCTCTGCAGGAACTTAATCAAGTCTCATATTGCTATAAACCAGGTATGTCTCACTCTTTGCTGCATATTTTCTGCTTAGCTGAATCCTTTGCTTGTCACAAGCAACTAGAAAACATTTTGTTGCAAACAGAATTCTATTTACTTTTTCAAAATATTTTTCTTTTTATTATGCCTCTAGGACCTGTAAGAATGTCTTCTTTAACATATCTCTTCCACTTAATCAGGCTTTAGTTGAACTAGTCATTTTTGGGGGAAGGGAAGTCAGTGCAAATTCAGGGCCGAGTCTGGGCCAACCACACACCGTACTCTCCCCCACAGCTGAGGTCCAGCCGCTGATGACGGTAGTCACGGTTTACAAAAGAAACCTTTGCTTTCGTCACTTCGATCTAATTTAGTGTTGTGTTCGGTTAACTTTCCTCCTATATTTCCTTCCACTTGCTTTGAGTTTAGTTTGCTTTCGCCCTGCTAATTCCTTAGAGCATAATCATGTGTCATTTTTTCAATCTTCACTCTCTCATGTTTGCTCATTTGAGCTTACCAGTCCCCCAGCTGAACAGCTCACGTGCATTCCTTGCATTCAGACCTGTGACGTTTTTACTGCCGTTCATCAAAATGACGCTGCGATTTAAACTGAAAATACTTGTATGACTCATGGATTATTCGTGTAAGTATACTGTTTAATTTCAAACGTTTGGTTTGTGCTTATTATCATGTTCTTGTTCATTGTTCTTTATTTAAGCCTAATTCAGCTTAATTCTACATTTGGTAAACGTATAATAATCAATCGAAAGAATATATATTCTGTAGCTGTCCGTTGCAATGTTCTAAGTTTCTCATTAGGTTATTGCATTTTTCAGATTCACTACTCTCTGAGCTCTATTAGAGACTAAGAAAGCTACAGAAAAGTTGCAGTTACAGTTTTGAAGTTGCCTTTTTTTTTCTCATTGTCAAGTTTTGCATTATGTATTTGAATGCTATTACTCACTCTGCAATATAATTAGGACTCTTCCTAATTAATTTGTATTTTTATTATTACCGAATCTCTTTCTATTTATAATAATGTAGTTGCAGTAAGGTTCACTTTTGGGTTAATATAGCTACAGAAGCTTTATTTTATCGTTTTGTCATATTAAACTTCGTCCTTTCATTTTCACATTTTATATCCTCATATGTGTTTAATTTACACACCTCTACTGTTTGCTAATGAATTCGAAGTTTAAATTTAATTGTTATTGGATTTAGTTGAGTTACTTATAGTTGTAGCAAGAATCTCCTAATTTATTCTTTGTTTTATGTTTCCAAGCCAGTTTAAATTGCTGTTCTCTCCTTTGTTTTCTACTTGAGGATTAATAAAGTACTCATTTACTTATATAAGCCTATTAGTTGTTTTATAACACATTACGCTTCATTTAAAGAACACCTCAGTCACATTACTACTTTCAATTGCTATAATAAAATGTATATCATTATATATTTACTTCACACGCAATATTATGAATGTAAAACTTTGAATACCATTTACCATCTCTTGACTTTTTACTATTTCCATATAATTGTACACATATTTGAAAACTCACAATTGTTGAATTTTGCTTGAAATATAGCCAAGGATGTTTTGAGTATTTATTGCATTTCTTGTGTTTATCTGTGGGGTCATTTTATTTTGGGGGTGGTTTTCCTGTAGAACTTCTTTTAAGATGGGGCTACTCCTGACAAGTGTAGTCCTGAGTTTTGTCCATCTGTCCTTTGAGGACATTTTTTCTACATATAAAATTATAGTTTAGCAATTGTTTCTTTCAACAGTATCCCAAAGGACAGAGATAAATATTTAAGTTCTTAAATAGAATTAAAAACATAAATTAAGAAAAAATATTTGTAATTTATATGTGAAACTATCTCCCAAATTAATAAGAAATGGTTAAACACAAAGCAAGCTGAGATTATTATTGCCAAAAAAGTAAAATTCTTAAGGATGAAATTTGTGAGTATTCTACAAACCTGCAAAAAGTTTGCAACATTATAAAATAATTTTAAGATAATTTGCACTTTTTAAAGGCACTGTGATCTAATTATTCTATTTCTTTTTCAGGATCATGCTCTTATGAAATTACAAAGCATGGTTTAAAAATAATATTTGCTTCATGTATAATGCCAAAAAAGTAAAATTTCTAAGGATGAAATTTATGAGTATTCTACAAACCTGTAAAAACTTTGCAATACTATAAAATAATTTTAAGATATTTTGCACTTTTTAAAGGTACTGTGATCTAATTATTCTATTTCTTTTTCAGGATCATGCTCTT
>NW_004955448.1:15041298-15176444 GCF_000276665.1 Chinchilla lanigera | reverse complement strand
TGTATTTATGTATCTATATATATGTATATAACTTGATATATATTGTATATGATCATGTATTTTATAACAGCTAATTGATAATTTATAAACAGTCAATATAAAATTAAATAAGTACTTAATGCAAATGGAAATTAAAATAAATGAAAAGAATAAAAGCATTACAAAGTGAAAATTAGAAACATATAGTTAGGAAATAAATTAAAATTAAACTGTGCTAATAAATGCATTAAGCATAAATGTTTCAAATATCTTAAAAAATAATTATTGCTATACTTCATTCTCAAAGCAAGATCTAACTTTACTCTATGCAAGAAACCCACCTGAAATATAAAAACATATAAGGATCGAAAGAATGAAAATTGAAATAGCATGCATTTACTAATTACAGTGATTATGGGACAATACTATCAGGTTTGAGGGGCACAGTTGCAGCAGTCCTTAGAGGAAAATGTGTAATACTGAATGTTGATATTAAAAAACAAAGTTTTACCCAAAATTTTAGGGTGATAAATTAACAAACTACAATACATTATGTACAAACTTTTTTGAAATACTATAAAATAAACAAACACATATTAGTGAAGCTGAAAACATTTAAGAAAAATGAAATTTCTGAACTTTGTTTTTTGAATATATCAATAATGTTGATAACTTTTTGGATAGTGAAATAAAAAGATAAAATAAAAAATTACTACTGCCAGGAATGAACACGAGGCATTACTACAAACTCAGCAGCAAGGGAACACTTTTTGTTTCTTGGTTTGTGGATCCATGACTCCAGTTCTCCACTGACACAGTACCTTCCCAGTCTGTCTTTGTCTTCACCCGGCACCCTAAGAGTGCACCAGTCACCCTGAACAATGGGTCCACCACATGCCAATGTGACTTCATGTCATCCCAAGTGACACCATTTTCCAGGGAAGTCATATCCATAGGCATTAGTGTTTCAGAGTTCAGCATCTCCCTCTGATTGTTTTGTTTGTTTTTGTATTTTGGGATTGTCATTGTTCTTGTGTTTTGAGGGAGGAGCTGTGTCCACAGCGAACAATTCAACTCGGAACACCTGTGACAGTCGGAAGGGTCTCTGTGCATGCAAAGGGAAAAAACCTCAGGACAGAAGACTCTCAGGACAGAAGTATTGTGAGAACAGAATGCAAAATATTGACTTGGCTATTTAGGAAAACATCATAATTCTCTTAAGTATTTTGTTCTTATAGGTTATTTTGAACCATCTTAATGACACCTATGATAGTGAATGACTTTAGGAATTCATGTGAATACTTTTAGTTTTCAATATTTAAATAGATGATTATCTTTTTCATTTGTTTTAATATAAATGATGAAATACAAACTTCTGAAAATCTCATATTTAAACCAAAGAAATGTTAAACAATTAACTTCCTGGTATTTAGTTTTTCATTTTTATTTTAATTCAGATACTAGCATGATTTTATATCTGTAATTAAATTGCTTCTTTTAAACTACTTATGAAATTGGTTCTAATTTAAAAACTCTTTCAAACCACCTTTTATAAGTTTACTTTTTTCATTTATGTCTAATATTTTAATTTTTAGTTTCAGATTTTTTGACCTTGGAAATTTTCAAAAGGTTTCACTGCATTTCGCTTTCATAAATGTTAGTGTTTGTATCATTAATGCTTCATCAATGTGGCATGTACATCTACCTTCTCTGCAGTTGTCTTCTTCAGGAACTGCTACTGGTTGAATCTGGATGTCAGTATTTTTTCATCTACAGCAGTTATATTTTTTCAGTGTGTCTTTTGTCTGAATTTCTGAAGTTTTCATTTCTTTGAGTAGTCTATTCATTAATTTCTCTTCTGTTTTCTGCCTTCGGTAAGTATTTAAATCCCCTCCTTGTGTTCCTACTTTCAACGGTTTTTTACATCCTAGCGCACATGGGTCTGTGAATAAAATAATCTTGGCCACATCACAATAAGCTGAATGCTTCCAAAAAAATAATTTTTACTAATTTATTTAGAATAAATAAATTACATTAACGTATAATAGAGGATTCTGAAGACTATCAAGAATAAAGTCAGAGAGTCTACTCTAAGCCATTTGCTGACTTTTATTCCAATAAGCAAAAGGGAAAATCCATACTAATATGAATATTTTCAACCAAGGTAAATTATATCAATAATACGTGATGCAATACCTCAGTTGTTGCATTGAAAAATGAGTGACTGACTTACTCCAGTTTTACTTTGATCATATAATTGTTATCCTATGTATAGAGATTGCTTTAGATTGATTCGTTTTAGTTTTTACTAAAACGATTGTGATCAAGATTGTGATATGATTGTGATCAAGATTGTGATATGATTGTGATCAAGATTGTGATATGATTACACCATGCATAAAAATTATAAAATCTGCCATGCGTCAGAAACTGAAAAAATTATAAAAAGCATTAGAACAGTTCTGCTTTTTACAATTATTGCAGGCCAGAAATTTCCTGAAGATACTGGAAAGGCCTCAAAGAAACTTCTATCATTTGTCCTCAGTGGCTGCAAACAATGCCAGTTCTAGGCTACGAATGTGTTGATTTGAATGGTTTACACTTCTAATTCTAGAGGCTTACAGGGATTACTTTGAGTTTAGATCATAGAGCCTCCGGATAGCTTTAAGGGGTTTGAGAGTTTAATGCACATGGACTTAAAAAGAATGTAAAACTCTGAGAATTTTCTCTTTGTTCAACACCTGATATTTCAGTCTCAAAGTGATTTTTAAAAGTTTTTTAAAAGATCAAGTCCAAAAAAAGAAAGCATGCTTAATATGAAGAGACGATGAAAACCAACAGAAATCCAAAACTTGTTAGATTGATGTATGCGGACAGCACCACGCTAGGGAAGGATTTGCCTAAATCCTGACGTAATTGTTTCCAGATAGCTATGTACTTAACAATTCATCACTTTAAAAAATATAAATTGTGAAAAAATAGAATGATTGTTTTGGAAATGACCTATAAAAACAAGAACCACATCGCAATTATTTTTAACTGGCAAACATAAACAACAACAGCAAATCTGTGACCGTTTCTTAAAAGATTTGGCTAAATTCAGAGCCAAATTACAGCTGTCCTGTCCCTAAGTCATGGTCCATTAACAAGTTATGCTCTTTAAGTATGCCTAAAGTTTCATCCATAACGAAATCTCTGGATACGTTAGAGTTTTGATAAAATATGACTATTTTTAACTAAAAATAATACAATGATTCTAAAACCTCACAATAAGCCTACAGTGTGAATCATTATCGGTGTCGTCGCAAGTCGCATCACAGAGAGTGCATTAGGCCAAATACACTAAAAGGTTATTTTTCCAAAATGTTATTACAACAAAACACACCAATCTCTTCAAAAGCAAAGAAAAAAAACCTAGTCATATATATTGGTCATGAAGATACTTAAATAAGAAATAGAAAAACATCTGAAGATTAGAATCAGTAATCCACAAGTTTAACTGACAAGGTAAGATCCAGTTCTAGAGGTTTTTTATAATCACACACATACCGATAGACAGACAGATACACATACATAGACACACATACACACACACACACACACACACAGAAAATAAATTAAATTACTATTTAGAATTGAAAATCAGCTCTGAATGATTTTATTTGCATTTAAGACATTTATTTATGAGTTTATAAATGAATTCCCTGACTGCTTGAATTTATATATATATATATTTTTCTAAATGAAAATAAAATAAAACAAATAAGGAATCTGATTACTTCACAATAGTTTGGTAAGGTATGAAAATGATTTTTGGAAATGGAAGAGAGTAGTTGGAGGTAGCCTGCATTCAAAGGTCACTCTAGAATATTCATCCAAATCAGAAAGTGTTGTCAGAACCAAAAAACAAATATGTAGACCGATGGAATAGAAGACTCAGAAAATAAAAATCCTATGCACTTACAGCTGTCTAATTTTTGAAAAGTATCCAAAAATGTGTATTGGAGAAAAGATAGCCTCATTAACAAATGACTCTAGGAAAACTGGGCTTCTGTTTCCAGAAAACTGAAATGAAATCTCCATGCCTCATTCTGTAATAAAATTTAATCAAAATAGATCAAGGAACCAGACGTTCAGACAGAAACTTTGAAACTGCTCTAATATAATACAGGGAAACCACTCAAAGTCACAAACACAAGAACACACTTCCTCCGATAGTATAAGAAACAATAGCCAGAATCAATCAACAATGTGATTATATCAAATTATAAAGCTTCTACACAGCCCAGAAAACAAACAGCAGACTGAAAGATCAGCCACAGAAGGAGAGAATGTTTTGCTAGTTATCTTTTTTTTTCTGTACTAGGAATCGAACTCAGGACCTTGCACTTGGTCGGCATGCACTTGCTCTGCTGAGCTGTATCGCCAGCCCTCTAGTTATCTTTTCATAGAAGACTAATATGTAGAATATGTGAAGAACTTAAAAGTAATTAACCCCCCCAATAAATAACCCAAACAAAAAAACTGAACAGATGGACTGAACTTCTTAAAAGGAGTACAAATGGCCAATAAGTACATGAAAAATTTCAGTATCTTTAGCCATTAGGAAAATGTAAATCATAACGATTTAGAGATTTCATTTTACCCCAGTTGGAATGGTTTTCACCAGAATGTAAGACATAATGAGCGCCAGGAAAGATGTGTGGAAAAAGAAATCCTCCAGTAGCGTTAGTGGGACTGTAAACTGGCACAACCACCTAACCGCATTTTTTCATGTTTTCATTGGCCTTTTGTACTTCTTCTTTTGGGAAGGGTCTGTTCATTTCAATGGCCTCTTTTTATTTGGGTCTTTTATTTTGGAGGGATCTAACTTTTTTGAATTTTACAAGCAATTGACAATTATTTTTCCCATGCTGTAGGTTGTCTCTTCGCTGTTTTGATCATTTCCTTTGTTGTATCAAAGATTTTTTAATTTCATATAATCACAGATAGATAGATACAGAAAGATAGATTGAAGGTAGATAGATGATAGATGATATAAATAGATAGATAGATATGCACGCACCTAGGTTCTTGAACTCAATTTGTTCCAAATTTGTGTTCAAACCCCAAAATGTTCAGGAGCTGAACATTTTATCTTTCCATAGGAAATAACGGAAAACCAAATAATTGGTTCTGAGGCCAGAAATTCACATTTATAAATCCCTTTTCCAGGACTTTGACAGATTTTGCTATGATTTCTTTCCTTAACTCTATTGTGGTTCTCATAGTTTTCTTCTTAGCTTTACTGCTGGCGTCGCTAACTTTCTTCGGAGCCGTGATTACGATGCAGTCTGCAAACAAAGTGCAAAAGAAGCACTGTGACCGACGTCTTCCCGCACTAACGCAAGAGCTGTGTGTTGCCACCAAGAGAGCAGCGCCACCCCTTTGTGTCGCTGCTCACTCATGTTTCCTCATTTCCTGAAATTATTCTTTTTAGTGTCCATAGTCAATGCCAGCACTAGCGTGAGATAAATTTAGGGCATTCCGTGTAAAATCATTCGCTAAAAAAGGCATTTTGAAGGGGCCGGGAGTACGGCTCAGTGATAGAGCTCCTGCCTTGCATGCTTCACTCCCCAGCACTATACAAAAAGAAACAAACAACAAAAAATGCATTTTGCTTCTGATGGTGAGTGAATTTCTAGCCTCGTATTTCCTCCCTCAAATCTTGCTCGGCAGTAATTCACATGATATTAACATAACCACATGTATTAAGATATCTTTTGACTCTAGTTTGGGGGTATTTTTCTTGAGAAATGGATGGATTTACGTCATTCGTATTCTAAGTACAAAGTGTAATTCTATGCAACTTCTTCTTTCTCATTCTTGCCTTGCTTATTTTCCTGAGTCTCTCTCTCATGCTTTCCTGCTAACAATGTAAATGTGTCAAGGCAGACCACGCCCTCCGTGAGGCAAGGGCAAACGTGTTTCCGTGGCTACTTAAGAGTAGGGTTGACGTATTCCGAAGCCTATGGCTTTTGTATTCTCTTACCACAGTCTGGCCCTGTATCACTGCTTAATTCTAAGATATAAGAGGATGCTATATTTGTTGTACATCGTTTTTTATTGCAGAACATTAGCTGTATTTGTTTACTTAACTACCAAGCGCTGTAGTTCTGATGTGAAATGTCGTCCAAAGACGCATTTGTTAAGGGCTGCTGAGAAATGGTAGAACCCTTGGGAAGCTGAGGCCAGCGAAAGGCAGTTGGATTTGGGGGGAACGTGTTTTGAGGGGTTATTGCGAGGCCGCCCACTCCTTTTCCTCTCTCCCCAGGAAGTTTTGCCTCCTCTCCTGCTCAAAACCAGCGAAGTCAACTGAGGGCAGAGTGAAACAAGGAAAAGACGAGTCAAATAAACCCTTTCTCAGTCACGCTGATTCTTTGGTGTCAGAGCAACGGAAGACTCACTAGCGCATGCGGGAAACTGCTACTTAACATTGTTTATCTTACTAACAGAAGAGCAGTTGAGTAGGATTGTTAATACTGTGACAGCAGTGGAATTCATTAAAATAATTATTTCTCCAATAAATTAAAAAGTAGCTTCGAAAACTTGCACAAACACATGATGACTTAATATTTGAGGGTAGTAACCTAAATTTTTCAAGTAATTTATTAATGAAATCAATGCATTAAAATATAATTTTAAAAATATTAGAACCAATCTCAAATCAGATTAGACTTTAGCTATGGATAATTTTTCAATGTTCTGACTAGAGCTAGGTGTTTTGTTCTTCTTAACGAAATTACTAACACATCCTAAAACAAAACAGAACAAACATACAGCCTTATGTTACTTCTACCTTCCTCGGGCACTATTTCAAAGGATCTTAGAGATATTTAAAATTAAGTACAGTGTCTTAGTCTCCTCTTCATTGAGACAAAATGTGTAACACGAACAACTTACGCAGCCGAGGTTTATTTTGGAACATGTTTTGTTCTAGCCCATGTCCGCTTTCTCCAAGGCAGAAACAGCGTGGTGAAAGGGCTTGGGTCAGGACAGCTGCTCATTCCCTGACAGACAGAAGTAGAGAAAGAAGGGCAGAGCTAGGGACGAGAATATAACCTTTCAAATCAGGCCCCAGAGACCTGCCCTGAAAACAGGCCCTACTTTCTAACATGAAATGAGCTGTTCGTCCCCTGTAAGTGACCCAGTCACATCCCAAAAGCCCTGTTCTGAACACGTGACAGAATGTTCTAGATCTGAACCATAACGTGCGGCAAGTGCTGATCAGAGGAATTAGCCATTATGAACATGGGTTTTTAATCAAGTGGCTTTTTCTCCACTATTCTCTGAAAGTTCTCATTGTGTACGTTTTGGGGAGAGGAGGCAGTAATTTGCATTTTTGAGAAGGTTTCAGGTAATAATATTCATCTGTAAACAGCTCTTTGAAAATTATTTTCTCAGAAACTATGTAACTTATCTTGAAGTGTCATTTGCATACCATTCTCACTGCTATCAATTATACGGTAAAGTATTTATTAAGGTAATTTCTTTCATACTTTATGCTAATGGAGAAAAAGGCTAATTTTACTTTGATAGACTTTAGGAAATAGAATACTAAGGAGAAAAAATCCCCACCATTGGGATAATCATATTTTGGATCTACATACTGTATGTATTAGGGAACTGCATAGTGTTAAGTTTTGTAGAAGAAACACATATTTGATGGAATGGATGGGGGTGGTATTAAAGAAAAAAGAACAGAGAGGGGAGGAAACAAAGCAGTTCTCAGTAACATAAAGCACATAACCTACAAAATGAAAAAAAAAAAATTCTTCAACTTTGTTGCTATTGTGATTTGTTTTTCCTTTTTTCTACCCCTGAGAAAGGAAAGAATAGACCCTGAGTTTGGTGGGACCTCTGTTACAGAAGCAAAACTCACACAAAAGTCTTTTTTTATCATTCCAAGGAAATTGTTTTCAATAGGAAATCACAATTTGTTATTTTGTGACAATGGCAGAAAAGTTACACAGAAATGACAGCAAAAAGAACAAGTAGCTTAAAGAAATTAGTTTTTTTCCCTTATTATAAGGACAGAGTTTTGTAATCAGTCTGGATATGCTACTTAGACTGTAGACTCAAAAATTAGCAATAATTTGTAAGGAGAACAAAAGCTTTAGAAAAGACTGATTATGATCTCATTTTCCTTATATACTACAGTTTCTGTATTTTTTACTATCAATTTAATTTTAATAGTTGTTGAATGATTATTTGAGCATTACATAGAAATCTATCAATTTATAATATACCTAATCATGCATAGTGTATATATGACATATGAAAAAGCACAAGATCCCCTGGAAATTAACTTGTCACAATATTAACAGACTGGTTTTTTCTAAAACAAAAATCTGTAAGTGTTACTACAATCTTTTAGTCTCTTGTTCAAAAAAATAAAAGCGATGAATAACATTTTTGTTTGTATGCTTGCAAAACTCATGATCTCAAGGATGGAATTATTTAAGTGATGCGCTGATTAGATAACTCAATTTCTTTCAAAATCCTCTTAATTTTTATTCTCTCTCAGGAATTGTTAGACTCTTTACCTAAGTTCCTTTTGAGCCAGAAATTGGAAAATCTAAATACATGGAAATAATAATCACCAGATTTTAATAATAATTATGACAATAAAATTTTGCTAGAATAAAAAATAAGTACATTTGGAAATGCTATCTGTTTGAATATCTGCTAGCTATATTAATTATCTTTTCAATATTCATCCATTCACTTAAAATATTTGTTAAGTACTTGCTGTTTTGGAGGACGTTATTCCATATATTGTGCCCATAAGCATAATTAACATTTAGTTTCTAGACTCCACAGATTTATAAAAGTATAGAGCAAAGTCAAACAAATAAATCACTATGATATTAAGTGTAAACCTTATAAGGCACAGAGAAAAAAAGTGTGCTAAACACTGTTTTTTCCTCTCCTCTTTTTGCTTGAAACTAGACTTTCTTCATTTCATATAGGAGAGCTTTAATCCGAAAGAGTTTGCTAGGAATGACTGTAGCTTATTTATTTCAGTCAGGATAATCTGATTTCCTTTGACCACTGATGACAGGACAAGCACAGCTCTAAACAGCTGTAAAACAAATGCTTCCGTGAGCACTTCTGGTTTTCTCGTAGAAAGAGAACGGATACGCTGGCACTGCCCTTTCGTTTTTGCCCATCAATCTCTTTCCTCCCTGAGATGTAGTTAGGATACATTCAGGTAAAGTAACTATGTCCTAAGAGTGAGGAAACAAAGAAAACCTCTCAGAGATCATGGAGCTACACTGCCCACGACCTCGCCCACGCATTAGTCTTCCCCGCTGGATATCTTTGAATTTAGTATCACAGAACAGTGTCTACTTGGTTAAAATAATATGAATCAATGTTTCCATTAATTGAAGTCAAACTTATTCTTAATTCATTGAAGAGTGTACATCTCACCCAAATCACCCTATCAACTCGGCATGAAGATTTTCTGTTACAAGTCTCGGTATTTGAAAAGATCCTATATCCTAATCTAATGATCAAATGTTTTATAAGAATTTTTATTTCACTAAGACTAAAGGAAATTTGATTCTTTGACATTCCATTCAAAAGAGCACACTTTAAATGCATGCTTTGGAAGAAAGCTACAAAAGCTTAAATTTTTTTAAAAGATGAATACATGCTCAGAAGTGTCACTCACTTTAGCATAGATGAGCAGAGGATTTGGGCTACGGAGTTCTACTTTCAGATGCAGGCAGCAGTGAGCTGGATGTCACAGAACACTTGCAGTATCTGATAACCAAAGCACTTGGGCTTCAGCGAAATACAGACAAATAGAGGAATGAAAATGAAAGAGAGAAAGAAGGAAATAAAGACACACAGAAGGCAGTCGGAACATTGAGAACACTGATACTTTCTGGGTACACTGTGGGGATCTGTAGACTATGTACCAAGGTGGCATTTGTGAGTTGTAGAGTATGCTCATTGTCATCACATTTGCTCATTGTCATCACATTTACACATTGTCAATTGCTTTCCAAAGTTGTAATGATTTATACTATAAACAGTACTAAAGACTGCCTATCTCTTTGTACAAATAATTCATAGTGTTATATTATCAATTGTTTTACCCTTCTAGTGACTTCAAATCTTATGTCACTATTTTAATTTGCATCTCTATGATTACTAGTGGAGAAGCAACTATTCAAGAGTATCAAAAATTTGTACCTTATCTTTTTTGTACCATCTATACATATTCTTGTCCAAATCCTTACTTTCTATTATTAATGTTTTATAAATATTATTTACACTAATATTTTCTCTGTTACATATGTGGAAAATGCCTTATTCAAGTGTTCTACTTTTTTGACCTTCAGATATATAGTGTTTTTAGTATAATTTTGATATGGTCAAACATAGTTACCTTTACTTTTTTTTCTTTTGTCTGTTTGAGACAGGGTTTCGCTATGCAGTTCAGGCTGGCTTTTAACTCAGTGTGTATCCCACACTGGCCTCGAACTCACAGCAATCCCTACCTCAGCCTCCTGAGTGCTTGGATTACAGGCACATGCACCAAACCCTTACAACTATGCCTTACAATTTGTATCTCATCAAAGAGATCACTCTTTATTCACACACACACACACACACACACACATGAGTGTTCATTTTAGATGTTTATCCCAAATGGAATTTATTTTATACCTAATGAATAGGAGGGAATCTAACTTTTTCCTTCTACAAGGCAGTAGTTTCAAAACATTTCGTTGTATTTTTTTCCTTACTAAATTTTTTTTAGAGTAAGAAAATTGGGGAAAAGGAATGGGAAAAGGATTAGCTCCTGAGAGGCAGGCGGGGCCCTGAATTTTTTCTTTTTCCAAGGAAATACTAGCAATGTTCAAGAAGGTAAAAATTAATCAGGTCAAGTAATTCTCTTTCAATTTGTGTTCATTTTTCAAAATTAACTTGTGAAATTTTAACCAAACTTGTACAGTTTTGTATGAATTTTCAAACCAACAAGTCAAGATTTCTCTTCCCAAAACACTATTAGGATAATGAAGGTAATTGTATTAACTTAATATTTTAATTTTGAGGAACTGAATATTTTCAGTATTGAGTTCAGTATCTCTAAACCGACTATTTTCGTTAATTCAAATCTTGGCTGATGGTTATCCGCAATAACATACAGGTGTCTCTGTAGCATTTACTTCATTTAACATTTACAAGTCATTGATTATCATGCTTCTTTTCCATTCATTTTCTATGTATTAAATGAATGTTAGATAAAATATTTAGACATATTAATGAAATATTTAGTGACTCTTCATGATGCATAGAGCACTTCAGTGTAGAGTTACTATACACTTTGTGCCTCTGGACTCAGGAATATTTATTCACATTCTCCAGTGTTTCATTGTCACTTTCAGACAATTTTTCTTTATACATAATTTAGACTCAGGGTAAGTTACCTGGAACCAAATTCTTGCTCAGCTTTCTCCTGCCATGTGATCTTGAGTAATCAGTGATTATTTTGATTTTTCATACCCTACCCCATAAAACCAAAATACAAAACCCTTAACTTGTAGATTCCTGTGAGGATTGAATGAATTAATGTACAGAAAGTGGGTTTTGAAATATTAGGTAATTTTATTTTTCACATATTTATTACTACAATGTCTAGTAGAGGAACTTAACAAATATTTTCATAACTACCACTGATTTCAAATATGATTTTTTAAAAAATAAAACATTTTCCCTATATTTTTCTATATAAAAATCCTAGTAATTTATTTCAGATATTTTCTTGTGTCATAATTTCAGTTTGTTTACACATTGGTGTAATTACAAGATTATCTACCTTATATGTGAATGATCTTTTGACATTGCACCACATCTAAATTGTATAAATATCATACAAATAGCCAAAATATTGATACTTTCTAACTAGGATTCTTTTTAACTTAGAAAAAAATCAGGAAATAATAGCTTAAAGTAACTAGCTATCAGTTTTTAATACATAAAATCCAAAGGATGCAAACAAATATAAAGATTATAGCATGAAGAAAGTTACCCTTTCTGTTTTATTCCATAAATAGGAAAAGATCTACATTGTAATGCAGACTTCAGTACACTGTGCTATAAGTGAAAGCTTCAAGGCAGAGGCAAATTCATTTATATTCTAAGCAACAGGGTAGAATCTCTTCCTATAGGAAGTGTGGCGAGTTGAACAACTTTTAGTCTCGTCAGAGCATCTATAGCAGAATGGACATAAAATCAGTGAAAGTATAATTATAGGTCTAGAAGCATGTCTATAAATTAATCATTCATTCTAAACTGGAAAACTCAAGTATATTACATTAAATAGTGTGCTCGTAAGTTTTCTAGATTGTTCTTCTTGAATTGTACAAGAGGACAAGATACACATCCAAAATGTTATAACAGAATTCAGACATTTGCACTTCTCTCAATTCCTCAAACAAGAACTACTTAAAAATTCCTAAACTGATACTAATTCTATGATAATTCCTAAAATTATAAAAATATTAATTTGTACCAATGTGATGTGTTATCTTTTTGTAAAAATGCAAGTTTGCTAAGTCCACGGGTAACGTAAAAGCAAACACTCAGGATTCAGTGGATCCTCCAGGCTGCTTTGTTGTTGACTTCTTTGATTAAAAAGTACTCTCTCTGACTTTGCAGTAACAATACTAGCTACCAAATCTTGGTGACTTTGAAATAAGAATTAATGTTTCTAAAAAAGCATAGTCTACAGACACCTAGGGACCTTCAAAACTATGTCAGCACCGCTCATGCGCAGAATGGTAAGGTGGTTTTTCTAATAATACTAAGACATTGTTAGCCTTTGGCCCTGGGATGACATTTGCACTAATAGTTCAAAAACCATGGTTTACAAAGCTCTAGGCACGCAAGCATAGATTAAAATAATGGCACCTAGCAGTGCTAATAAAATTGAGTTTTTTGCAGCAGCAAGCTTGAAATGAAAAATGGTCTAGTTTAATTTGAGAGCATCTCTCATGAATATGTGATATCAGGTAAAACATTGTAACATTTAAAAACACATCACTGTTGTCATGAGCTTTGTTGTTTTCCAAAAGTTAGAAACTTCAGTGATGAAATCAGTAGTGATACAAAGTAACGCAATTTAAATTGAGGTTGTTCACAGTGAAACACATAAAAAAATTTGGGAGTTCTGCAAAATTCAATGATGCAACATTTTCAAAAAGACCAACTGTACATAAGCGGATATCTCCAAAATCTAAGATGCGCCAGTTTAGTTAAATGCAATCTAGTACCGGAAGTGCAGCACTGTTGCTTCAGAATCGCCCTGTCCACTGGCCTTTACAGAAGTGCTTCTCCTTTAGTTTTGGTGTACACAATAACAACACAAATTCCTAATTATGTGAAAATGTTGTAAAATGTTCCTCCCTGTATAATATTTTAATTATTTGAGAAGACTTTTAAAATGTATGTTTGAGACTGCACTTTCTTCGTATTCAAACCAAAGTAAAACACGTTCAGTACAGAGCAGATATTAGAATACAATTGTCATCTATTAGAGGAGGGATTAATTAGATTTGTGAAACACTAACATAATGCTAATCTTCTTAACATTTGTCAGTTTTAAAACATTAAAGTTATTTTTCATTAAAAAAAAAAAAAGAACCTCTGCAGACAAGGTTGGGACTGTAGCTCCCGGGAAGCAATTTCCTGGTGAGGCCCAGGTGAGCGCTGCACTCGGTCTCCAGGACAGCAAATGAAGCAAAGCAAAACCAAACCTCTTCTCTTTAAGCTAGGTTAACTATGGCACGCGTTTTGTTATCGTTGATAATGTAAATAGCATTTTTCAGTTTCTTGGAGTGTGAGTAGCTGTACTTGAGACCAAACACTTGAAAGGCGCTGCCTGAAGTGGTCCGTCATCTGCCGCTTTCTGAGCCTGAGCATCTGTTGTTTTCATCTTTCTCCCGGAGACGGAAATTTTACTCATTTTTTGCAACAACTTCAGAGAAGAGCTTCCTTTTGAATCTGCTGCACGTCGTTTTTAAACTCCCCTCCGGTAGTGCTTCCTCATGCCTGGCTTAGGGTTCAAGATATTTTTCGTTAAGAGTTGTTTTTTTTTTTTTTTTTTTTTTTTTTTTTTGTCTTTTTATTTTCACACCAGTCCAAACCATCATACATTTTTCTCAGTGGCTCCAATCAGATTTCCTATAATACACTGGGAGAAGATCTGTTGTTTTGTACGCATTTTTCTTAAAATCCACTTCACTCTCTTCGCTGAGTAACATTTTGAAACTAGATTTTCTGCCTTAATTTTTTCTGTTAGTGGTGCTAGGAATGGCAACCACGTCCCCATGTGCATCAGGCAGGCCACATTCCCGGCCTCTGTTGTAGTATGAATTCCAATCAGCACTGCGTAATCTGAAGAAAAGCTAACCATGAAGGTTTATTATTGAAAGCCCTTCTCAGAGAGCACTGATAACAGCAAGCTTTTCGTCCTTCCACCGGAGACTTTGTATAGATTCTCGGTCGACATCGGTGTATTGTAATTAGCAGAAGAACCGAGAAACACACTCTCCATCATCTTTCCAGAAGCAAAGAGAAGTGGAGAAGGAAAGGAAGAAGGAAAGACTGCAGCCTACACTGTGTTTTTCTGAGGTCGGGGTGTCACACGGCACTGGCCAGTCTGAAAGGGAAACAGCAGTTTGCTCTGACCACTCCCTAGTGCACCAGGACAGATCGCAGTGCGAGCTCAACGCTGATTTTTGAGCTCTCATAACACTTAGGGAACATTGATATCAATCTCGGTGTGTTGTTTCCAGGAGACTTCTGTGTTCTCCGTACACTTTAAAAAGTGGAACATTTCCTTTTATCCTACTCCCCACACAGTCTATCCTTACATTTATTGGTCACAGATTGCCAAAAGTGCTGACTCTGGTGGCATAGGCCTGTTACCAGCACTACAGAGGCTGAGGCAGGGTGATTCCTGGTATTAGCCTGGCTAATAGTTCAAGTCCAGCCTGAGCTATAAAGCCCAGCCCTATCTCTAAAACACAAAAGCGAGAACAACATACACACAAAAGATTGCGAAAAGTATTTCTAACTCATCTCTGTAAACTTTTGGAGAGTGTGGATATAATATGTAAAAGACCTTACAATTTCTTCAATCTCATTTTCATCTATTCAAACCTTCAAAGTTTCTCAGTATGATTTAATGATATTGCTCCAAATTTCTTCTAAGGACACATGGGATGTTCTAGGAGAAGCAGCTTGGAGGATGACCCACAGTGGAATGGGCCTCTTAGGAGCTGTGCCCTTGCGTAACCCCTTTGCTCTGTGTGAGAGCTCAACCTACTCATGTCTGCTGGATAGGATTCAGTAGAAGTGATGAAATGTCACTCCAAATACTAAGTTGTAAAAAGCAACAGTGGCTTCTGTCTTGGGGATACTGTCTCGTAATTTCTCCTAGACTGCTACCTCTGGGGTGAAGCAGCTGCCGGTTTAATGATACTTATGTCCTACCAGCAACTAAATAAGTAAACTCGGACCTACAGCTCCTTCCCACCAGTTCCTGAGTGGGTCTTTCGGATGAGAAAAGTCAAAGCAGACAGCTTGACAACTTGAGATATACCCGGAACCACTTGCTGTTGGCTATGCCAAGTCATCGAGACTTACAGAAAATGCAAGATAGTAAACTTTTGTTGTATTAAATGGCAAAGTTTGGGGCAACTTTTTACATATTTTCAATATAGGCACTAGTGAGAATTTTCTTATTGTAGGATCTGAATTTCATATTTCTTTCATTACAGTTTTTTAAAAGCTGTATCAACAATTTAGGAGCCAGCTGGGGAAAGAATAGGAAATCAAACTGAAAATTCCAAACTTCCTAACTGAAGCATTAACAGTGCTGGAGTCAAGTCTTAAAACCACAGAGAAGTTACCAGGGTATAAAGAGTATTAATCCTTGAAGTGCATAAACTGCTCTAGGTTTTACTTTTTACAGTTTTGTGACCAATCACCATTTTTGATGAATTCTTAATTGAATACGCTATTGGAACACTAAATAGAATGAAATTAAGCATTTATAAAGATTATTTTGGTAAGACAACAGTGTATTTTCATTAGAGTTCTTATTCTTTCAGCAGTGAGAAAAACTGTTCCTGAAGAAAGAAATGTCTATATGACTGTTTTGACTTTGACCCAGATTTTGTGGCACTAGCGACACTCGTACCGAGGTCCCCTTTGCTCTTCACTCAATTGTATTTTAGGCAGTCGTGGCCACACTTTAAAGACAGACATTGAAACCCAAAGTTCTAATGGCTTTTGTCTCACTTAGTAAGTAATGAACCGAAGAGCCTACTAACATGGCAGGTTTCAGATCTCATTTAAATAATAATTATAGTAAACTGTATTTTAAACTTAGTGAGTCATTTGTATAATTTATTTCCCAGAGTATTTCAGAGAACATGAGATTTGTGCAAGATTAAAATGTGTTATGTTGAGGTAAAAAAAAAAATAGATATATGTACTCTGATGCCAATGACTGAAAAAGATCAATTTATGTAGATTTAAACGGACTTTAATATTCTGGAATTTAACAAGTGTCACAAAATCTGCATTGCATATGTTTCCTCCATGAACTTTTAAACGTATAACAAATCTGAAGTAAACTATATAAGGGGATAAATGTTCAGTAAACCAGCTTTCACAAAATCAAATACCCGTGTCACACCACACAGTTCAAGAAGCAAAATCTTCCTAGCGATAGGAAGTCAAAGCGATCACAGTTCAAAAGCGATCCAGAAGTGTGCACCATACCACTGCCATCCATGGCCCTCCAGGCTCGTATCTAAATCACCAATAGACTCCTAGTGTTTTATCAGCATGTTATAAATGCAATCATACGAGTGGGTTCCTTAGTTCAGCATATGTTTGCGGGTTCAGGCGTTGTTAGAGGGTACTTGTGGTTTAGTCACCCCAGGTGCTGTACGATATTTCAGTTGTGAGTGTACTGCGACCTATCAGTTCTAAGGCTGCAGTGGAAATGTGAATGTTCCTCTGTGGAGACTGAGGGGGAAGTACACTTTATGTGTGTGTCTGTTCATTGCAAATTACTTATTTATGTATCTTTTGATCAATATATACATGGACAACTGATTAGAATTCTAAGCTGATTGGATATTGCTATGGTATCAGAGTTAACGCTCCAAATCTTGAAGACATAGGGGTAGGAAGAGACTTCATGAACAAAATGAACACTGCACAGGAAATACTTTAAAGATTGAACAACTGGGATCTCAGTTTATCAAAACTTTTGCACCTCAGAAGAAATCACCAACAAAGAGAAAAGACAAACCACAGAGTGGGACAACTGTCCCTCAGACAAAGGACTTCTATCTAGAACATATAAAGAACTGAAAAAAATTAGGCCCCTAAATTCAAAGACCCAATCCAAAAATGGGCACCTGAGATGAATATACAATTCTCAGATGAAGAAATACAAACAGCAAATAAATATATGAAAAAGTGTTTGGCATCACTGGTCGCTCAAGAGATGCAAATTAAAACAACACTGAGATTCCATCTCACCCCAGAAGGAACGGCTATCATGAGGAAATCAACCAATAACAAATGCTGGAGGGGCTGTGTGGCAAAAGGAGCCCTTCTCCACTGCTGGTGAGAGTGTAGAATGGGGCAACCACTGTGGAAATCAGTGTGGAGATTCCACAAAAAACTAAGATCAGAGGTCCTATTTGACCCAGTTGTTCCACTTCTGATTATTTTCCCAGAAGAACTAAAAGCATCATATCACAGTGATATAATGTGCACCCATGTTTAAAGTAGCACAGTTTGTAAATAGCTAAATCTTGCAAACAGCCCAAATGCCCATCAACTGAGGAATAGATGTGGCATTTTTATGCAGTGGAGTACTACTCAGCTATAAAGAAGGATAAACTTGAGACCTGTATAGGGAAACTTTGGTGTTTGAGCACTCCCTCTCCTGTGTAACTAAACCCTGTTTACTGCAATATAGCTTCATCAATTTCCTTCTACAACTATTACCACTCAGGTCTAACTCAACAGTCCTTGTGGGCTGTACTCCCTGTGCTGAGAGGGAGTTCCCAGGGTAACTTTATTTCCATGTGGATATATGATTCACCCAGGAGCTATTATTTTAAAATTTTTTAAAAATCCTATAATATTGTGTAGTAGTCACTCTTTTCATAAATAGGACAAATTTATATGGAGATCTGTTTCTGGAGTGTGTCTTACTGGTTTATGGTTATAGTACTGTTCTGATACTGTATGTATTGTTTCATTTCCTATATGTGCTTTTATAAAATAAGTCTTCATATCTGTTAGGGTAGATCACCAGTTATGTTCATCTTTAATATTTATTATTTTACTAGTCAAGGTCTTTTCCATGCCTATATTAATTTAAAAAGGACATTGTCAACTTTCAGAAAAATTATATCTTCTGAAAATGTGATTGAAGTTGAACTTAATATATAAATCAATTTAAGAGAATTTATATGTTGACAATATTGGGTTTCATAATTAATGGCCATATTTCATCATACTGTTTACTTAACTCTTTGATGTCTTGCAGTGATATTTTACAGATTCTAAAATAAAGGTCTCCTAAAAGTTATGTTACATTAGTTACCAGGCATGTGATGTTTTAACGCTATTATAAATGGCATCCTTTAAAAATTGTATTACTTTCTGCTGGCATATAAAAGTACAATTATTTTTACATATCAAGTTGTAGTAGATTAAGCTTGTAGTGAGCATATATGTCCTATTTTCTTGTCGGTTCTGACAGTGTGCAGGCATATAAAATTTGGTTTTCTACACAAATAAAAAACACCTTCTGCAAATAATCAAAACTTTATTTTAATTCCAAAGTTCATGTATTTTTTAATGAAATTTGCTAATTTTACCTCCAGTACAAATTTAAATAAACATGGCCATTGGGACATTCTTATCTTATTGTAAATCTCGCTTCTTAATAATTTATAATGAGGTAGGGTGTTTGCTACACTTTTATACTCATTTTTTTTTTTGAGGAATGTGTTCTCTGTTTCTAGATTGCTAAAACTTGTATCATAAATTTGCTCATAAATTTTATCAAAACATTTTCTGCAGCTAAAGAAGTATCTGTATTTTTCATATTCTCTCCTCTGATTTATAAAAAAGTTATATTTTACCATGTTTTAAATACAAATGTTCCTCACATTCCTAAAATAAAAACCTTTAATAATATTTATGTATGTTTTAAGGGTTTGTATTTGGTAATTTCTTCCTGGAATTATTTATGTATGAGATAAGTTGGGGCACCGTTTTTTTCTACTACTATTATTGAACAGATTTGGATGTAAAAGTTGTTCAGGTCTCCTGAATGGGTTGGAAAGCTGTTCCAAATTTTCTGCTCCCCAAAAGATAGTGTTTAAGATTGAGGACATAAGTTCTTTAAACATTTTTAGAACCATATATTATAGAAAAATAGACATTCTTTCCAGGATGTTTTGAAATATAGATCTGTTCTGATTAAATATTGGAATAGTTAGAGTTACTTTTTGCTGTTTTGTTAGTCTATTAACTGAAGTTTGTGAAAGAATTTTTCCATATCATTCAAATGGATGTACTCTTGTTTTTTTTTTCTTCATTTTATGGTTTAAATCTCCAACTTAATGTTCACAAAATCCTTAATTATACTTTTCAGGTTATGAAATCTGATATTGATAATGTATATTTTTCTTTTTTATTTTTCTTTCTTTATCTTGATAAATTTTTTAAAAATAAGATTTGGTAATATTTTTATCAAACAAGTTTTGGTTTCACTAATTTTCTTTATACATTATTAATTATTCTTTTCTCTTTATCTTAATCATTTCATTCATTATATTTTGGTCATAATTTACCCTCTTTTTATTTTAACAAAGATTTTTTAAAGGGATTTTTTTTTTTAAGGAAGCATTTAGGTTTAAGCTCAAATTATTAATCCAAAATTTGGTTTTATTATATATATGACATATTTTAATGCATTATAATTTAATCTAAAGACTTCATTCCTTCTGAAATCTTTTTCATATTTGCTTAGGAAATAAACATTAAAAAACAGCCCAAATTACATATTCTTAAATTAACCCAGTCAACTGTGATAAAGTCAAAAAAGAAAAAGAAAATTAATGCTACATTACAATTTAGGTGTTTTTATTCTTTCCTATATTTGGTGTCGCCGGCTATTTCTTTCCAGTGTGTGCTCCGGCATTAATTTTGTGCAGCAAAATTTTCAGCTGAGAACTTGTGCTGTGCAGTTCTGTAGTCTTCATGTCACTCTTTTCCAAAGCGTATTTTTATCTGACGTTGCGCCCCATTCTTTTGAATGATTATCCTTTCCTTGGCCTTTTACATTTAGATAACATTTTCCTGCTTCTTCACTCCTGGCACTGTTCATTGCATGTGGAACAGTTTGGAAAATATAACCTACTACTCTGGTTCTGCTTTCACTTAACATATTAATTTTTCTTGTAGATGGAGGTGAAGTTATTGGCTGAAGACCTGGAACTTGTACAAATTGAAGTTTGCACGAGGAAAGCATGACTGTTTTACGTCCACTTTCTCAGTACCCATGCTTTATAGGTGGAACATAATCTTTACTTCTGGAACATGGTCATTTGGACAGCTTTCTGGAGACATGTCATGTCCACAAAACCCTTGACACTTTTTAAAGATTTAATCTTCAAACTACATCTACTAAGTGTGCATAGAAATAAAAATCTAATTTTTCTTGTTTAGCTTATTATTGCTTTCTGTGTGACCTTTTTGAAGTCTCCTCTACACAAGCAAAATTAAAGTGCCAAACATAGATTTAAGAACGTTTTTCCTCGGATTTCTGCACTGCTCTCTCTGTGGCTCATCTCTTAATTTTCAAACCTGCTAGTTTCCTTCTACATTTCCATCTGTTCTTACCAGCTTGAACTCAGGGCTCTGATACCTTCATCAGCAAGATGGTAAATTTCTACGTGAACTGTGGCCGTCACAAGCTGTACAGACACGGAAGTAATCTCAGGAGAGAAGTCACACGAACACGGGCCTTTTCCGCGTGGACGTCTTCTTTCGGAAGTCAGACTCTCTACTTGTAGCTTTGTCTTTGTTCTCTCCGTGGTAAATTTCTTTTTAACTTTCTTTTAAAATTTATTTTGTCCTGAATCTATAACTGTCTGCTGAAGGTTTATTCACGTGCCAACTTTTCCAATGTTCTTAAAATTGAAAGTCTTAATGACATGTTATTTCTTAATTAGGAAATTTTATTTATTTTTATTTATTTATTATTATTATTGTTATTCTTATTATTTTGGTACTGGGGATCAAACTCAGGACCTTGTGCTTGCCAGGGAGGGGCTTGCACCACTGAGCTATCTCCTCAGCCCAGGAAAGTTTATTAAAAAAGTGTTCACCTTTGAAAGCATTGAACAAATTGTGCAGAATACCCTGAAACTTGCTCTGTCCTCTAGCTCCTGCTTTTTCCTATTCACATCTTGCATCAGTGCAAGTATATTTCTTATAATTACCGATCAAGTACTAACACATTATTATTATGTAAGCTGCATGGTTTACACTACGTTTCCTCCTGTGTTTATAATTCTGAAGTCCCTGAGAAATGCACACTGTCATGTATGTGCCTTTCCCGTACAGCGCAGAACACTTTCACTGATTTAAAATTCCTTATACGGCGGCTGTTTATCTTTCATTCTCTTCCCTCAGACCTCAGACCTGTGGAACCACTGATCTAATGTCCCAGTACTTCAGCCTTGTCCGGAGTGCTTTCCAGACTGAGTTTTCTCACTAAGCAATATGTTTTTAAGGTATTTCTAAGTCTTCCCATTCCATGATGGCTTTTTTCTTTTTGACATTTTACAGTATTCCTTTGAGTCAATTTGGTTATCCATTCACATTAGAATGATACCATTTTTGGTTCTTCTTTGGGGCAAATATGAATTAAATTGCTATAAAAGTAATGTGTTAGTTGTTGTGTGAAGATAAGTTTTCAACACCTTCGGGTAAATATTATGTAGCTTAACTGCTAGAATGTAAGATAAGACTACACTTATGTTTGTAAAAGAATAGAACCAAAAAACCTGGCAAAGTGTCTTCCATAATGGTTTTATCATTTTGCTTTCCAGGCACCAATGAATAAAATTTCCCTTAGCTCCACCTCCTCACTGGCATTTGGTGCTGTCCCTAGATTTCAGCCATTCTGTATGTGTCCTGGCTTCTCATTATTGTTTTAATTTGCCATTCTCTGCTGGGCTAAGATGTTGTGCAATTTTTAATACCCTTACATACAATAATATGTCCATTTCAGTGAGAAGTTTGTTCAGATTTTTTGCTCATTTATTAAAAAATAGATTTGCATGTTTTCATCATTTTTTAAACTATCTAAACTGAAGAAAACAAGAAAAGAATACAAAGTATAATGAACAAAATTTAGTGAGTATGGGACAATACTAAGCTGTAAAACTGTGTTCTCATTCTGTGCCCCAGATGCATAAAGAGATTACAGAGTGTAAAAGAGTTCACATATATAATCTGGAAACATTTACAAGATTTAATGAAAAAATATCAAGTTGGTCCAATTAACATCATCTGGAAACCGTTCCTGTTGTTCCAGAAATTAAATAGTGAAACTACTCATTCTCAACCCTTCAAACCAACACTACTAGTGCGTATATTTTTATACACTTGCAGTATTAAATTATAATGATCATTTGAATTGTTTATGGTCCCCACAAATTTATAAATATCATGCAAGAAGGAGCAGTGCTTTATCTGTTTTGTGTCTAGAACAAAAATATTATAACAAGTGCAAACCAAGTCAATAATTATTGAATCAAACATTCCAGATAATTATAATTGTCAATGTAGTAATTTAAAAACAAATTAACAACACTCAACATTAAATTATTGTTTTAATTTATTTATTGTCTCCTTTCTACATTACCTTATGATTTCACATTTCTCGCCAAAGTATACTCTCAGCTATGTATGTTATTACAGATTTCAAGAGAAAGTTAGACACAAATATGATTTGTACCTGTGCATTTTTTTCTGAAAAGAAGAATAAAAACGTGAAATATTAGGGGCTGGGGATTTAGCTCAGTGGCACAGCTCTTGCCTGGCAAGCATGAGGTCGTGAGTTCGATTCTTTGTACCAGAAAAAAACGAAAACCAAAAAAGAAAAAAATACTATGAAATATTTTGTCTTATATACATATCAATCACAAAAATATCATTTTTATTTTTCAAATGAACAATTTATAAGTACAAACAAAAATCTTTCATTCAATCACTAATCCATCTATGAGAAAGAAACATGGATATAAAATACAGATTTTGCTTCATTTGTAAACAAGAAATGACATAATATTTTAAATGGAAGTGACAGTATAAAAACTGCTTATAACAACTTTGAAAATCTGCTTTCAGACAAGAAATTCACTTTTATGATGGCTTCTTTCCGCACTGCTTTGTTAAGTCACAATTTCAAAGAGTGATATCTTGAGCCATTAACGAATTTTGATAAATCAATTTTTATTAATAAAAAGAAGTAAACTACTAAAACCATTTTTATAAAAAAGTAACATTCATATAATTAAAGTGTAAAACTTAAAAAGATGAGGCATGTCAGGAAAATTTCCCCTATACCCTCCTACACCAAGATCCCTCCTAGAAAAGCAATATAATTAGCAGTTTTCCTGTATAAGGTTCTCTCAGGGTCTGAGAGATGTATGTATTCTCTCATGGTCTGTTTGTTTGTTTTTTTTTAAACTAGTTGAACAGAGGTCTGTTGCATCATTTGTCAGATGTATTTGCAAGTATTTTGACATTAATCTAAATATATTTTTAAAATTATAACGTCATGTCCTCAGTTTTTTAGCTGACGTGCTAGCCTGCACGCCATAACTGAGTATCTTACATGAGCACCTTCAACAGCAGAAAGCTGTTTTCTTGTTCAGGAGACTGGCAGGCCTGGATCACACTGCCTGGCAGTTTCTGAGCGCTCTCTCCCTAGCTGGCACATCCACTTTCATTTGTTTGTTTTGTTTTGTTTTCTTCCGGTACCGGGAATCGAACTCACGACATTGTGCTTGCCAGGCAGGCGCTGTGCCGCTGAGCTAAATCCCCAGCCCCCTGACACATCCACTTTCCTGCTATGCCTCACACGGTCCTTCCTTTCTGTTGCTGAGTTTCCGCTCTCTGTTCCTTTGCTTATAAAAATTCCCATCACGATGGATAAGAACAGACTCGCGTCTCTAAAACACCCACTGCCAAATGCAGTTATTATGAGTTACACCTCCGATGCAGGAATTTGCGTAGGGATGTAATTCAGTCTCTAACAGCTGACACAGCAATCTAACCTTTTGGTAACTGTCTGGGAGTTAAACAAACTTGAAAGGTAATTTTTCTGATCACTTATCTGTACTTTTCTCCCCAACATAAGTAATGTGTCATCACAGATACTTATTCCAACTCCTTTAACTTATTTCTTTGCTTTCCTGCACAATTAAGGACACTTAACATAACCGTAAGGACAGCAGCAAGTATTTTTGTCTTATTCCCCATTTCAAATAAAGCTCTCAATATCTGATGCTAAAGTTAATGTAAATATGCTGTATCGGAATAAGAAAGCTTCTATTAATTATTTTTGCTCAGGTTTATCTTGAGTGAATATTGATTGATTTACCTGAATGCATACAATATTATTTTTCTCCCTGTATTTTGTTTTCATGAAGAATAACTTTAGTCAATACTTAACTATTAAAACTTATCTGTTTCTGTAGTAAACACAATTACATATGCTTTATTTTATATTTAGTTAATTTCCATGTGCTAATATTTTCCGTAGGTCATGAATCTATTTCCACAAATGAGTTGAGAATTGATCGTAGAGTTTTCTGTCATCAAGGTTATGTTGACATTATCAAACAAGGAAACTATTCTCATATTTTTTATTCTGTTAAAAAATTCTATAATAATTCTCTTAAATAGTCTATAATATTTACTAAAATGTCTTATTTAAATTACCTTTAGAATTTACCAATGAATCTATCTGGGCCTGGGACTCTATCATTAATAAGATGTTTCCATTATAAGTATGATAAAACATGATGCACTTAACAAACACATGACTATTCCTATTTGCTATATTTTTCATTATTTTGATCGATACATTTGAAAATTTACCATGTAGATAAAGTCCTAAATTAATTCCAAGTTAAGAAATGTTTTGATTTGAATGTGTTCTAAATAGTGCTCATTTTCTTCTTAGTTTCTTCAAGGCCCTTAATTTCAAATAAAATCAATTTGGACTTAGTTGAAAAGATAGAAAGGAACTTGCAATGGAAAGTGAAGGACTTACAACAGGAAGCACACTCCAACCATCACTTCTGTGTCTGAAACATTAAGCTGGAAAGAATTCTCTTATAGGGAGTATAAAACAACGCTAAAAGAACCAAATTTGGGAAATTGGGATAAAGAGTAGCCTGATTTTGATATAGGGCATATGATAGAAGGATGATACAGGACCTCCAAATAATACCAATAATATAAAGGAAGTGTAACTCCCAATTGGCTAGCGTGCTAGATGTCAGATAAGCTGAATTTGTGTTCTCTGAAATCAAAGAATAAATTCCAGGAACAACAGAGGCTAAAGTTGAAAATATTTATTAGGAGAAAGAAAGATTCTAAGAGGGACAGGATGGGGTCCTGAGTGGGTGGCCTGGGGGACCAAGGGAGTTTTATAGAGTAAATCCATGAGATGAGTGGGTACAAGGTTGGACAAAAATAGTAAGATACAAGTACAATGGCTTCAGTAATGTTGATCCAATAGAAAATCACAAGGTGGTGGTATAAGGTGAGACCAAACTATGATTCACCAGTAAGATTACAAGGGTAGGTGCTTGGGTAATATTGATTAAATGGGGATCAAATGGGGAAGCAGTAGCTTGCTAGGAAGAAGGACTTTCTGGGAAGGAATGGGGTGGGAAGGTTTTGGTCCTCCCCTCAAAGTGATTGAAACCTACTTAGAACACCAGTTACTGCTATTCATCCCGGGGGAGGTGTGTAGGGGTAGTCATTTCTCCTCGTTTTGGAGCCTGATACTCAAGGAATGTACTTCCAGCCGCAGTTGTAATCTGTTCTTATCTTCTGCACTGACTCTTTCAAGGGCTGTCTGATTATCTATATTAACTCACATGTTGATAATAATTTGGCTGTGAATATTTTACTCTGAGATCAGCCCATTTATTACACCGACTAATAACAAGGGCTTGGTTATATGTTGGCTCCTGATCATGGGCAAAATTGAGGGAGTGAGGGGAAGGAGAAAATCTCTACCAAAATTTACGGAACAAATATTTTTTGCAGATTTATCATGAAAGACAAAACAGTTCAGCCAATCATTTACAAGAAAAATACTGGGATTTGGATCATCTGTGCCAGGTTTTGTCATAGGTAAATAAGACTTTCATCAAGAGAAGAGTGCTGCTTTGTAATATATTTTCTGAACAGAAAAGGCAGGGGAATATAAAAATTAGGCTTTAGGATCACAGGACACAGGTAAAATTCACATTGTCAGTAATCAGGTTGCCTTTTTTATTGCTGGTATTGATTATGTCTTTCCTAATTCTTAATAGTTATACAATTTGTCAAGCTTATTCATTCATATTTATTCCTTTTTTATCAAAAAGTAGACAACGTAGTGATATTGATATAAGGTATATGATAAAAAAATAATATAATAATATTATTATTATATTATAATATAATACTCCAAATAATCCAGATAACATAAGAGGAATATACTCCTAAACTGTCAGATGTTTGCTATACCAAAGAATAAATTCTAGGAACAATGGAGGTTAGGTGTAGGAAGTATTTATTGAGAGAAATATTCTATCTAAAAGGGACAAAAGGGGGTCTCAAGTGAGTGGTCCAGGGAACCTTCTTCTCAAGGGAGTTTTATATAGTAAAACCATGAGGTGAGGTGGCTGTAAATTGGACAAAATTACAGTTACAAGATT
Organism: Chinchilla lanigera; assembly: GCF_000276665.1. NCBI lineage: Eukaryota > Metazoa > Chordata > Mammalia > Rodentia > Chinchillidae > Chinchilla > Chinchilla lanigera. Next base: position 15,149,343 of record NW_004955448.1, on the reverse strand, counting down.
ACTGAGATTACAAGCATAGTCAGTTAGGTAATATTGATCCCATGCAAAATCACAAGGTGTGTATGAGGTGGGACAAAACTATGGTCATGAGTGAGAGTACAAATATATTCACTTAAATATTGATTGAATAGGGGTCAAATGGGGAAGCCAGTCAAGGAGCACAGGTACATGGGATGAACGAGAACTTTCCTGGAATGGGTGGATTAAGGAGGTTTTGTCCTTCCCCTAACGTGGGTGCTATAACACGTCAGTGTTATTTAGGGATGTAGTCATTCCTCTAGGGAAAGTACATGGATGTAGTCATTCCTCTTTGTCCTGAGGCATTGTGTTCAACGAGTGTGCACCCAGCCCCTGCTGTCTCCCGCACTGACCACCCAAGGGCCCAGCCCTGCCAGACTGCCTATAATATTTCTAAATAACATAGGAGCTCCAAGTGATTGAGGGGAAACGAATGTAACTCCCAACCTGCCAGATGTCCAGTATGCTGAGTTTGTGAGCCCCAGAGTCAAAGAGTGAATTCTAAGAAACAACAAGGAGGATAAGAGGAGGAAAATTTAACGGGTAAAAGGAATGGAGAATCGGAATCGCTCTCGAGAGGCAGGAGGGGTGCCCGCATGTCCACCTCTCAAAGGAGTTTTATAGTGCAAAATTATGAGACAAGTACAATGTGGGAAACAACTATGATCAATCAATAGTATTACAATATAGGTGCTTAAGGAGTCTTGATCGAATGGGAAGCAGGTCACTTAGCAAGGGTACATGGATGATGTCGTTAACCTTGATCATTATCTGAGGTCTCGGTCAGTGTCAGTCTCAGCCTCAGGGTCAGTCTTAATGGCAAAGGAAGCTGCCCACCCCTAATGAGATAATGCTTTATTTATACAGGAAATTTCAAAAGGGTGGTAACAATACTCTTGAACCACTGCTCATCCCTTAGGGAAGGGTGTACATCTGGCCATTGAGATTTTAAATATCTTCAGGGCCCCTCCAGCCACACTTCTGAAGTGTTCTCGTCTTCTGCATGGACTCCCTCGAGCCCCCCCCCCCAACACCTATAATATTTCTCCCTAATTTAGCTGTCTATAATATTATTTTCTTCTCTACCATCACAACCTAAGGCAACAATTTTCTGTCATTCTCACAGAGCACACTATTTCCTAAGGTTGTGGTTGAATATATAATTTTTCCTGTAGTTTGATCTCTGTTTTAATCAATTTCTTCTTGTTACCATTTTTATGGTAGTAAATACATTTATTTTTTTATAGTACCTTAAATATTTTATTGCTTGGAGTGATTTTTACTGGTCTTTTGAGCTGCAGAGGTGGCGTTATTTTGTAAGAAATATCTTGTATCTGCAGGGACAGGGGGCACTGTGGGTAGCGAAAACAGGATGAAGGCCTCACGGAGCTTTACTAAAAATTAATAAGTCAGTTTGACCTCTGCAGCCAGACTCCAGCAATTAGAAAGGCAGAATCAGCCAGACTCTGCGAAATTGAAAAGACAAAGGCAGCTAAATTTGAACAATTAGGAAGATAAAGACGAAAGAACTCAGGACCAGGGAGTTGCTAGGTAGCATGATTAACATAAGAATTGAAAATTCGTCTCTAAAAAAAAACCCTTTATCCTAAACTCTCGGTCCTTCAGGCCCGCCCTGTATCCTTATTCTTCAGCAAAGGACAGGGAAAGGTCACGCGGCCCGCAGAAGTCCACGGTTAGGTCGAAAGACAAGCCAGGGAGCCAATCAGATTCCAGGAGCCTACGAGGGGCAAAGATCTCAATAAAAGGAGCTGCGGAAAAGCGATGAAGGGCAATTCACTTTCGGATTCTTGCTACTCCTCCAGAGTAGCTCCCTGTCATTTCTCTTTTCTCCCTTCCCCATCTTCAGGTCAATTGTTTTCCTTTATATTAACAGGTTCTTAGTTCTTTGCTGATCCTGGCTTTAGGACTGTAGGAGCTGCACCTTCCCGCACAGCAGAGGCACGGTGAGGTGGAGCAGGGACTTGCTGTCCACCCCTGCGCGTCACAGTGCAGCGTCCTGCAGTGTGTGCGCACCCCTCCCCAGACGGTACCTATCTACCCCGCATTGCACGCTCTTTTAGTAGGAGTGTCCGCTCCTGGGAGCACTTTTCCCATTCATCTTGGGTTTTGCCTCTTAGCGCTTCCTTGTTTTACTCAATACAGAGAGAGAGAGAGAGAGACAGAGGGAGAGAGGGACAGAGAGAGAGAGGGACAGAGAGAGAGAGAGAGGATGGGGCTGGGGATTTAGCGAGCGGCACAGCGCCTGCCTGGCAAGCGTAAGGTCATGAGTTCGATTCCGGATACCGGAAAAACAAAAAAGAGAGAGAGAGAGAGGGAGCGCATTTATTTATTTATTTATTTATGATTGTTACATTTGCAGTGAAGGAGAAACTGGTCTATTTTAAAGGGCGGTCCTCTGCCCTGGCAGATGGCAGCAGTCTCTGCCCAAGGTGAGCGCACGCCCTGCTCCCTCCTCCTGCCCACCTTCCACTTCCCGGTTTCACAGTTCTCTCCTCATCTGCAGGCGCTGCTCCTCCCCCTCCCCGCTCTTACTGAGACTTTGCTCCCTAACTTGCCGCACTTACGCCCACCTCCCTCATCGCAGGTTGGATTACCTACCTGAGTGAGGTGTGCCTGTTGGCTGAAGTTATAAACCTGTCATTTCTAAATAACTGTCTTTATTTGAGCTCATTTTTTTTCCCACCACAAACTCTGTAAAAAGCTTTGTAATGCTCTCTGGCTCAGAAGTTACGAGCCACGAGCTTCTCTAAGCCAGGCTGGCCAAAAACCCCTCCTACCACTCTCCAGGAGTGCACATTCGGTTCCTCACACCACCTGAAGAATGTGCACATCGGGCTGCGGATTTAGCTCAGCGGCAAAGTGCCTGCCTGGCAAGAGCAAGGTCGTGAGTTCGGTTCCCGGTATCGGAGAAAAACCAAAAAGAAAAAAAAAAGAATGTGCACGTGACGTGTGTGGAGTTGGTGCCTGCACACAACACATTTTAACTCCTTTTACAATTTCCTTTTCCTCCCTGCACTCCTTCCGTCTCTTCGTCCCTTCCCATCTGAGAAAGATCTCGTTTCCTCCTTCCTGTTAACTACCTTTTTTTTTTTGGTAACAGGAAGTTTTTTGTGTGTGTTTTTTGTTTTTGTTTTTGTTTTTTTCCGGTACTGGGAATCGAACTCACGAACTTGTGCTTGCCAGGCAGATGCTGTGCCGCTGAGCTAAATCCCCAGCCCCAGGAATTTCTTTTTTTTTATTTTAAAGTGAAAAAAAATAATAATTTTAAAGCAAGATGATAGAAGGGTAACAATGGTTAAAACATTGCTCATTGTTATCTTTAAATTAGTTACTCAGAGTGCAAAATATAGACATTTAATTTTCCAAACATTAGCACAAGCTTTTCTTTTCAGTGAACTAGGAGAAATTAGTAATATAACTATCTTGTGTGTATATACATATGTACAAGATAGTTAGGGTTATACACATGTGTATATTTACTTTTCCCTCCTTCTTTCCTCCATTCTCTCATCCCAGTTTCTCCTTCCTTTTGAAATTTCTTCCCATTTTACAATTTCTGTTGTACATTCTGGATCTTACTCATTTATCTTCTCACACTAGGGAGACAATAGGATGTTTACACATCCGCATCTGGTTTATTTCTCTTATAAGCATGGTCTCAAATTGCATCCATTTACCTATAAAAGTCTCCAGTTTATTTTTCTTTATGGCTGAGTAGTACTCCATTGTATAAAAAGACTGCATCTTTTTTTATCCACTCTTCCATTGATGGGCATCTGGGTTGTTTACAAGATCTAGCTTTTACAAGTGGTGCTACTATAAACTAGGATGCACATATATCACTGTTGTACAAAGTTTTTAATTCTTCTAGAAAGATATCCAGAAGGGGAGTAGCTGGGTCAAATGAGATCTCCAATTCTAGTTTTTTGAGGATTGTTCACCCTGATTTCCACAGTGGTTGCATCTGTCTACACTCCCACCAGAAGTGGAGAAGGGTTCTTTTTTCCCCACAGCCCATCCAGCATTTGTTAATGGTTGAATTCTTGATAATAGCCATTCTTTCTGGGGTAACAGGGAATTTCAGTGTTGTTTTAATTTGGATCTCTTGAATGACCAATGAAATTGAACATTTTTTTTAATATCTTTATTTGCTGTTTGTCTTTCTTCATCTGAAAATTGTGTATTCACCTCAGATGCCCATTTTTAGATTGGTTCTTTAAATTTAGGAGGTCTATTTTTTGAATTATTTATACATTCTTGATGGTAATCCTTTGTCTGAAGAACAGCTGGCAAATATTTTTATCCCACATTATGGGTTGTCTCTTCACTTTGTTAGTGGTTTCCCTTGCTGTTCTAAAGCCTTTCGAGAAGATGAGACCCCAGTTGTCGATTCTTTGTGATAGTTCTTTTTCAGTTGGGGTTTTATTCATAAAGTGTTTGCTCACACCAATGTCTGCAAGAGTTTTACTTATTCTATCATCCAGCAGACAATATTTCTCTTTTAATATTTAGATTTTTGTTCCATTTTGAATTTAATTTAGTGTATGGTGAAAGATACCAGTCCAATTTGAAACATCAGCATGTGCAGAGACAGTTTTTCCAGCACCATTTATTAAAGAGGCTCTATCTTTCTTCCAGTGAACATGTTTGGCCCCTTTGTCAAAGATAAGGTGGCCGAGTGTGTTTGTGGTTGTGGCTGCATCTGCCAGTCTGCTCCATTGATCCTCAGGTCTGTTTTTTTGTTTTGTTTTGTTTTTGTTTTTTTCCAATACCATGTTGATTTTATCACAGTAGCTTTGTAGCATAATTTCAAGCAAGGGATTGTGATGCCCCCTGCCTTTCCTTTGTTGCCCACAATTGTCTTTACTGTTCTAGGGCTCTTCTGGTTCCCAGGGAATTTTAGGATTATTTTCTCTCATTTCTCTCAAAATTCTCTATTGGAATTTTGATCAGAATTTCATTGCTCTTTCTTTATAATTTGAGTTTCTCATATAGGAGAAACCATGTGATATTTAAGCTTGTGAACCGAATTTATTTCATTTAACATCATGGTCTCAAGGTGCAACCATTTTCCTACAATGACTCAGGTTTATCTTCCATTATTTCAGAGTAGTAAATGTAGATATAGATGTTGGGTGACTTGGAAAAGAATAGAGTGAAGAATTTTCAAACCTCTGATATTTTTAATTATGTACAAGATATTTTATGAAGCAACAGAATTTTAATAGTTCATTTATTTGCAATAGTCATTAAGCTAATGAGTAAACTAATCATCATAGAATTGTTACATTTTTGAAACCTACTGTAACTGTCCATATATAGTTATGTATTCAAAACAAAGATGGCTGTATTTATATACTTGGGGAAATATTATTCTTGTTGTTAAAGGGCCTGATCATATCCAAAGTAACTTCCAATTCTAAATATTTAGGACAGTATTATTAAAATTCTGGCTTGTGCAGATTGAATTCTTAGGTGGGTATTCTCTTTTAATTAATTTTGATTATAGAAGTATTCAGTAAGGTATATATTTATGTTAAACTGTTAAGCTTCCTTCCATATTTTTTAAAATCTTAGATTCACTGAAAATTACCTCTTTTCCACAAATTATAACATGTAACTGTGTCAGTTTCTAAGGAAATTTAAATATTTAGCCGTTCTTTTTCATTAATAAGAGACTGATTTTTGATTCATAGGTGTCTCCAAATTTTGATGGAAGAGACCCTAAAAGTCTCTTGACAAACAAGAAGTAGAAAACGCATTTTTTAGGAGAGATAAGATATGGGATGCATGTGAGGAAAGAGCTAGGTCAGCCACTGGAGAAGAGAGCTACGGGCCTCCACTCTCAGGCCAGAGACTTCACCCCAGCGAAATTTGATACCAGTAGTATTTGTAGCCTGGAGAGAGCTCAGTGAGTGGGAAGTCCCAGAAACCTCCTTAGGGTAGCAACTACCGCAAAACTTCTCAGCCTTTACTAAAGAGAGAACGTTTCATGTAGCCATAAAATTACTATCATCGTTTCCAAGTGGGCATTAGCAAGATCTCTGGAAGAAAACGTTCATTTACACCATAATTTCCAAGTATCGTAAATAATACTTCCCTCCCAAGTGAATACATTTTGAAGTCAAAGTTAAAGTGAGATTTAAGGCACTTCCAAAGTTACAGCCTGGAAATCATAGATAGTGGCTAAGAGCCATTGATTGAGCACATTTTTCCTTTCTTAAACTACTATTAAGCTTGTGATCTTATTCATTCTATATAACAAAACTGATAATGAAGTACAACTGAAAACCTGAACTAGGATTCAGGAATCTGAGGTCCAATTCAGATTCCTTTCCACAGTCACCAAATGTTTGCTGTAAAAGGGCGCTTACTTTCAGTACGCATTGAAAGCCAGATTGCAGTTCTATTGCATTTACCTGAGCAGCACCAACTTTCTCTTATTGTAGGGAGAGAAGTGATTTTCCTTTGGAGAAATAGCCCTTTTTCTGGAAGCTAACGCGGTTCTGGGGGAGACTCATCCTTTCCACTGACTAAAGAGGTGGAGCTACTTCCAGGCCAGTGATTCAGTAAGAAGGAGACCCATACATCAGTATGACCAGTGACAGTCATACCTGACACATTTGTGAAAGTGTAGGCAGGAAGTATGCCTTCCCGTTGTGTAGCTAGAGTAGCAGAACACAAGCCAGGGGAAGTCTGTGAACCCTGGCATGAGCTGCTTACCAGAAAATAAGGCCAGTGAAGAGCAAAACAGAAGAGATACTAGTAAACACGGGATGCTTCATTCAAAGTGCGTTCTGTATTCAGCCATATTTGCCCAATACATTGTCAAAGCCAATTTGCATGGGGCTCCCGTCATTTGCAAAAGGGTAAGTCATGACCTGTGACTTGTATGTTACCTTCTATTACAAGACCGTAGAAGTAAAATGATAATGATTTCTAAATTCAAATGATCACAGGGCCAACCCTAAGAAATAGTAATTAAATGCAGATATTAATCTTTCCAAGTGCAGAATTTTTTCCTTTCTACTGCTGATTTATCAATAGCAAAAAAAGTACCTGGGGTATAGTAGATGCTCAAGAAGTCTTGTTAAGGAGATGGATTTTCAGTTTAGGTATAGGTGTTATTTTCTAATTTTTCCCCCTTACATTCCACTAGCAGAAAAAGTACTGTAGCATTCATTTATAGTTAAATGTGCTCCTAAATTAGGTCATGTCTTTAACTGACTATCAGACTTGTGTAAGCAGTTTGGGAACATGGGAGTCTTGTCGTCATGAAATTCCAAAACCTGGAAAAACTCTCTACTATTCTTACTGATATGGCTGACCATGAATAAAATTATTATATCTATGAACATCTAAAACATTTATTTTAGCTATTACAACTATATCTTTGCTTGGACATTTATTTTTCATATGATTATAATACAAATGAGTAATTAATTTTATGGTTATCAAATGTTTATTGAGCATTTATATACTAAAGTTAATGCTATTGAAATCTCTTACAGTAGAAGTGGCAAAATGACTCTTGAAGTTGCTTATCTGTCATATATGAACAATATCATTTTACCTAATAGATATTTTGAGATTATAAAAAATAAAAATATGATTTGACATATGAAAATACTTTATAAACTAAAAGTTAACATGTGCATCTAAGTGCTTTAAGCCAACTCACAGTAGAACTTATAAGTGAGTCGTATTTTGTGGATAATAGCAGTTATATTTGTGATGAATGGTTTTTCAGAGTAAGGTATGAAGAGCTCCTCCCTGAAATTTCACTCCAAAAGGCAGCACTCACAGAGGGGACGCAAAGTCATGATCTTAGTTCACATGGGCAATAATGGCTCCTTTAACCCAACTGTCTTTCACGTTGTTGTCGCTGAAACTTGAGCCTCTCTTTAAGTACACCAGCTCACATGTATGTTCCCAAAGCCGACTTCCTCTACTCTTCTGAGCCTGTGGACCCCACTCTGTCATTTCCAGATTCAGCTTCCCACAAAGATGTCTTTTCCTGGATCATGCTTTGACAGAACTACACGAAAGTGTGAGACTTACTCTCTGCTCCCCATGGTTGAGTTGTGTCCACCAGACGTTGGCATCGTTTTTCTCTCATCGTTATTGCTGTCATTGTCCTTGTCACCTTCTCTGAGAGTTTTCACTGTCCCCTGCCCTGTCAGACAACTTTATTCTTGATGAAATGAACACTTCAGTGATTCAGTACAGCTCTGGTGGAAGAAGAAACAGCCAAAGGTATTAGAAACCTTGATTAAAACATGGAGACATAGGAACAGCTTACAATTGTTTTATAAAGAGCAAGAGGCTCCAAGAGTTTCAAATAAAATGCCGGGGTGGTCAGGAAAAACCCAGTTTCTTCAGTTTATTTTCTGTGTTTAAACTCTGGAAAGTCGGAGGAAATCGAAGTTGTGAGACTCATCGGTCAGGGTGTAAGGGCAGCCTAACTGAGTCCACATTTTAGCAGGGATGGATCAGAGGGTTGCAGGGCGGGTGTGGGGGAATACAGTTGGGTGTGAGCTCTTGACGTTTCAGTGCAATTTTCGGAGCATCTTGTGCATTTGAACCCGGTAGATTCTGCACAGACAGTGTATTCAAACCAGAAATGAAGCTCACCTGCTGTCAGATTTTAACTCTGCTCCATAGTCCACATTCTTCAGTTCCTCTAGAGGAATAGACACGAATTTATGGATGTCTGGGCTTTCAAGAAGTTTATGACATGCAAAGTCATAAATCATAGTGAACATTTACATTAAAAATGTGTTACTGTAAAAGACATCACCATTAATCCCCCTCGAAGCCCCCGCTCACCTTGAACACACTTATCCCACCATGCTTGCCACTGTTGGAAGCTTTTCTGGAAGTCCTCTTTCTTCAGTGTCTTTGGTTGAGCTGTCATGGCTGCCTTGATGTGCTGAATTCATTCAAGGCATTTGCCTTTTAGGTCATTTTTTTTTTGTTTTGTTTTTTTGTTTTTCTTCTGCTACCAGGAATCGAACTCATGACCTTGCGCTTGCCAGGCAGGCACTGTGCTGCTGAGCTAAACCCCAGCCACCTTTTTGGTCATCTTGACTTAGGAAAGGAGCCAGAAGATGCGTGGCACCAGGTCTGGTGACTAAGGTGGAAGAGACGCGCTGTAATGTTTCTGGAAAACACCCTTCCATTGAGTGGCACTCGGAAGCAGCACTCCCCATATTTCTGACGGCCATGAAAGACTTCCACAACTGCTTCATAAAGTTGTAAGGATGATGAGATACATGCATTCAATGTGAGGCAGAGCATTTTGAGGAGGATTGATTGCAAAATGTCTTCTATTGTATGATACACTTTTAAAACTATGCACCGGGTATATTTTTGCTGTATATAGTTTATTTTTTATTTTAAAGATAAAAGAATGAAAGCATATTAACAAACACACATGCATTTATAAAATAGCACAAAAGCAGTACAAGCAATACAGAATTTCAAGATGATAGGAAACTAACAATGGGTATTTTTGTTCAAGTCTTGTACTTAGAATTATTCCTGCCGTTAGGAGACTGCCTGTGTCTTCCCAAATTTATATGTCACAGTCCTAACCCCAGTATCTCAGATGTAACTATATTTGGACACAGCATCTTTAAAGATGTAATTAAATTAAAATGACTTCATTAAAGCATACCCAATTCAATATGATGTATGTATAACCTTATAAGAAGAGAAAATATGGATACAAATATCTACAGAAGGAACATCCTATGAAAATCTTGATCTGACTTTCAACCTCCAGAACTGTGAGAAAATACCTCTGTGCAGTATAAACCAGGTACAGTTCATGGTATTTTATTTGAGAACAATAGCAAACCAGTGCATCTCCCTTTGAGATCTAAAGTTCTGTTAACAGAGGAGCCTGTCATCACATCCTCCCCATCCCTTACAATCCGTTCTCCTTGAAGGGCGCGCCAGTCTGCCGCCACACCTCCTCACATACTGCCGACCCCTCACACAGACGGGAGGTCTGCAGCCCTGTGCTGGATGTTGCTTAAGTTCTCATGAGCTGCACACTTCCTCTTCACAAACCAAACTGTCTTACTATATATTTAACAGAGAGTCACACTTTGCTGGTCCCTTCATTATAAAATGTGCTTCTACTAAGCGGTAAGAATTAGAGCTGGGGATATAACTTAGTGCTTAACCCCTTATGTAGCAAGCAAGGGGCCCTGGCTTCAATATGCAATATCATAAAAAAAAAGGTTTTTTTATACTACAATTCAACCTATTGAGGTTCAAAAGCACAAACTACTGTAGGATAAAGCACAAATTCTATTTAAAACACAGGGTAATGCATGTGTTCACCTGTTCCCACTTTGTAACGGCATCTTCAGAACTTCTCTGTTGCTCTTCGGCTTGCAGGCTTTGGTCAATACCTGAACTGATAGTCTTGTCATTAAGCTTGCTTAAACATGAAAGCGTTGAGATGTCACAGAGAAGGTGCACTGGCAAAGAGATTGACTGTGCGGCTCACTCACATGTGCTTGTACTTCTGAACAAGTGTGTAAGCTCTTCCTGACCAATGACACGAGGGCAGCGTCTTGAACGATTGGAGAAGAAATTAAGTACAGACTGCTCCCTGATGAAGGGCGGGGGCTGTGCATGCTCCCTGCAATCTAGATCTTGTTATATACTAAAATAATTCAGATATTCTCATTGGTTAATAGATGAAGAATGAATGCTGGAGTTAAACATAACATATGGACATTCTCACTTAATACTGTAGAGGGCTACCCTATTTCTTTCAGAAAAACATCTTGATCTGTAAACTGGAGATCATAACATCCATTCTGTAGTCGTTACAAGTATTATTAATACACAGTAGTGGTAAGTTTGCAAATGTTTAGTACATGTTGGTTGCTTTCTGTATTAGTCTGTGAAGCAAAAATGTTGACAGGACAGTGAAATTCGACTGAATTGTAAAATGTTCTGTGTTGCACTTTTTTCTTCCTGAGAGCTGCCGAAACAAAATACCACAAGGAGATGGCTAGAAACAGCAAGAGCCTACTGCCTCATATCCTAGAGGGCAGAAACCTGAAGTCAGGGATGTGAGCAACACTGGCTTTTTCCAGAGACTGTGTAGAAAGAACTTCCTCTGCTCTCTTTCTTTGCCTGTAATGGTCGCGTGCATCCCTTTGTGTTCCTACCACTCTAGTCTCCGCCTCGGCCTCATTTCTTTATTCCTTGAGTGTGCTTACAGCACGTTTTTATGCAAGTGCCGTTCATTGGTTTGGGTCTCACTCCATTCCTGATCTCGTCCTATCTGAACCAATGACGTCTGCAAAGGCCCTACTTCCAAATAAGTGCGTGCTTACATTCCAGGTACGTGTAGAATTTGGGAAGACAAAGTTCAAACCCAGTACAGCCCATCCTGTCTTCAAAGTTTACATTTGTCCCACCTGGAAGATATGGTCACTTCCACCCCACCATCCCTAACACTGTTACATAATTCCAGCATTAGTTCTAAATCCAAAGGTATCAGTTCAATACATTCTACAGGTTATCACTCAGAACATGTACGTTATGTGTGGTTGTGACTCTCAGCGGGATCCCTCCCGGGGCAAACTTCCTGTGGGTGCATAAAACTAGAAAACAAGCTGTTCGATTCCAAAATACAACAGTAGGACTTCACACAATGCACATTTTCATTCCGAAAGGGTGACACGGAAGGAATAAGGGGTCACTGGCCTAAATTGAATTCCTGCCGCATTTCACTGTAAGAAGCAAGGATGACCTACACTAAACTTCCCGTATTTCACTTACAAAGGTTTTCAGCTAAACATCTGAATTTGTTGCTTATGCGTTCTATTTGCTGCTGAGCAGTAGAAAGCAATTCGGGTAAGTACTCTGCCTCCTTATGAGATTCTCTTTCCCTCAGTGTCCAACAATGCTTCTCGTTTTCTGTGTAGGTCTCACCTGAAGCTTCTTTAACATTCACATTTCGCCGATGTGTGTTCAGATGGTCTGTGTTCTCCAAGATGAGAGAGCCAGTCTCTCTGCCCTCCTTTCACTTGCCTCAAAGCCTAATTCTACTAGAATCACTTTTAATGCCCACAAATCTCTCAAACTTTTCTTCAAAGCACTACAGACCATTTCTTCCCCAGTACCTCCTCCACCCACTCCCAAAATCCAATGTCACCTCAAATTTAGGTATTGATTACAACATCACCTCAATCCTCAGTACCAAAATCTATAATAGTTTACAAACTTTCATAGCAAATCATGCACTCAGTGGATTAAAATAGTAGTTCTGTCCCATTGTCTCACCTTTCTGGAGGCTACAGCTCTGAATTTGGGGGGTCAGTGGTGTTCGTTTCTTCTGGAGACTCTGACTGAGAAACCACCTCATGACTTCCCTACTGGCCTGGCTTCTCGTGGTTGGTGGAAGTCCTTGGTGATCCTCAGCTTGTAAATAAATCACTCCAACTTAATCCATCTTCACACAGCTTTCTTGCCTGTATGTGTACACACTGCCTTCCTGTGAGGACCCAGGTACAGGATATAGGGGCCATTCTAATCCAGGATGACCTCATCTCAGCTAATTATACTGTCTAAGCTTTTTTCAAAGTCAGGTTGTGCTCTGAAATTCTAAGTGGCCGCAATCTTGAAGGAACACTGTTACTGTTATGGTTTGTGTCTGGGTGTCCCCCCAAAGCCTCATGCAGTCATGGGGCAGGCTTTTAGAGTTTGATTGATTATGGGTGTGAGAGCTGCACCCGCCCTGGGGTGGATAGTTTGCATATGTAAGGGAGAGGAAGAGGCTGCTTGCTGCCATTCCTCCCTTTTGTGCTTGTTGCTTTGCTGTGCTCTGCCGCCATGAGCTGTAGCCCTCTGCCATGTGCCACTCTGCCTTGTAACCTGCCAAGTATGGACTGAAACCTCCACAAACTGTAAGCGCAATAAACCTTTCCTTCCTTAATTTTGGGAGTCAGGTATTTTGTCCCAGCAACGAGAGAAAAGTAACCAAGACAGTTACAAATCAGCAAGTGGACTCAGGGGATAATATAATATCTGTGATGAGTGGAGTTCCCTTAATAAAACTCCAGTCAGGACAAAAAACATCAGCAAGAAGCATTACTCTCCTTCATTCACTTCCTAAAAATGCATTCTTTCAATACAATGGGTTTTGATAGAAAAACTCAGTTTAGGCTCAAAATACTTTAAAGTTTCCATGGGAAATAAGTTTACAAGCACAAATAAGTACGGCGCAAATGCACAACAGCAATAAATTAAAACCAGTTTCCTGCCCTTAATTTCAAGACTGATGAAGTCAATTCACACAATTTTAAGAATCTAAATTAACTAGATTCTTCAACCATCATTCCATCATCCAGATCTTCATGCTATGCTTCAAATGTACTATTTCCAAGATAAGAAATTGGTTTCAAGATGCTTATTGTTTTACATTCCAAATTCATATCAACCCTCCGAGGTGTGATTGTTTTAAACCCTGACATTCTGAAGACTTGCGCACAAAGCAGGCGCAGACAGCGGAGGGCTGCGCGGCTGCTTCCCGCCAAGCTGGGCGGCTTTGAACAGACACCTCCAGGTCCGAGGCCTGATCTTCCTGGAGCCGCAGGACGGAAGCAGGCCCGTGACTCCTGCCAACGCTGCCTGCAGCCGACTGGAGTAAAGTGACGCTGAGCCGCGGCTGAGAAGAATAGCGTGAGCACAGCGAGAGTACTGTGCTGGGCTGGAAAAGCGAAGATGAAAGTAGATCGACCCCGAGGAAGCAGGCAGCAGCCGGGCACCGATGAAATGTTTAAGCGCCGCCTGTCTCCCAGCGCTCCAGCCGCCAGCTACCCCTTGCGTGGCGAAGGAGAGCCGCTCAGAAATCCTCGCTCGAAACTTCGTCTTGAGCAGTTGGCTTAATAGCAAGAATGTACTTAAACTGATCAGCTGCATCTTTTGCTTGCAGCAGGGACTTTCTTGTTAGTTATAGTACAATCCGTTAATATTTGAGGACTTTGCCCCAAGCTGTAACTGCTGGGTAACTCTGATCCGTGCTTCTTCGGTTCCGAGCTGTAATTTGTTGGTTTCTGTGGCCCGTGCTGTCATCCGGTCTCCTAATATTCTACCTTGAGTTCCGCAGCGTTAATACTGCTTCCAGATTTGCTTTCGCAAAGCCTCCAGTTTTCTGCCAAATCTTCCCCAGTTTAAGGGGCGCCCCGGGGGTAGGAAGGCAGAAGAGCGTCACGTGCTCATAGTCACACACTAAAGGCCTCAAGGTGAGTTCAGCTTCTCCTTCTCCGGCCACCACGGCGCTTCGGTGCCTGCGCGGAGCTTTCTCGCCAGCGCCTCGCACTCGGTGTGCGGGGCGGATCACCCAGCAGGGCGCTGACTCCCCGCCGCAGATGCACTGGGTTGAAGACCTGTGCTCACTGCCGCTTCAGCGTGCTGTGCCCGCAGCCACCGTGGAGGTGACGGCGAGGCCTCCGATTCCTCCTGCGCTTACCGTATCCCAGCACGTCTGAAACAGTGTGCGCGACATTTCAAAGCCTTACCGAGTTTTTATTAAAACGAGCTTCTACTTGCAATTTCAGTGAAATATAACGAGGATTGCTACTTGATTAAGGCGCATTTTTGGAAAAAGTTCTGAAACATTTTCAGTAAAAAAAAAAAAAAAAAAGGCACATTGTTAATTTGGGTGGCAACAGTTCTTGCATATCTTTAGAATGATATTTATCTATTTTCAAACTGGGATCACGGTACACATTCCCCTGCAATCACTTTTAACGGACTTTTGGACATTTGTACAACCAGAGCCGTCTTATTACTTGTAAGTGCTGCATCTGTGCTTTATTTTTACTGGACCATAATAAGGGATGCTTTCAAAGTTTTAAATCTTTGGTATTTCAAGAAATGGTTAAAATAAATAATCACATACATTGTGGTAACATATCAGAGAATTAATTCCTAACATGTAGACTTTCTTGACAAAAACCCACACGCGTTTAAAACTGTTGTGAATATTGCCATATTGTGCCCCATAGAAGCTCTACCCACGTAAACTCTATGGTAGTGTGTGGGTTCCCTACACATACATTTAAAAAGATATTTTGACATACTGATGGGTAAAATACCAGAATTTTCTTGCAATTTAAATATGCATTTCCTGTCTTATAAACTTACTTTCATGTATTTTAAAGCTGCTTCATTTCATTTGGTAAAAAATTTTTGTATGTATATGTAATTGCTTAAACATTTTTCTTCATTAATGTGCTATGGTTGTGAAATTTGAAAATAGCAAAAGTTTTAAGATAAATATTGAAAATACTTTTTTTCACTTTATCTTTTTCTTTTCATTTTGTATACTGCTTTCCAACTCAACTTTTTAAGTGGCGTTGGAGCATTGAAAGAAAAAGTATCATAATCAGACAAAACTCAGTTTAATAAACAATGCACCATACATAACATTGCTGTGAGACAATTTTACTAGTGTCATAACTGGAGGACATCAAGAAGTGGCCGTGTATGCGTCTGCACTCAGGCGTTTCCTTTCTCAAGGTGGAGAAGTGGTTGGAACCCAGAAAAGTTTATGGCAGTGCTGTAGGACTGTTGGACACAGTGGAAGGAAAAGAATTGAAGCAATTCTTCATGAGAAAATGGCTGTCCTGATAAGTGAACTGTTTATCCAGGTGAACAAATCATTTGCCCAGATGAATTGATTTGCAAGAATTTCCTATAGCAAACAGTGAAGTAATTTATTGATTATCAGTCTTATCTTCCCGGGAAAGAATTTTCTGGAGGAACCTATTAAATTAGGTTGACACAGGTGGTTTCAGTTCTCAGTCCTAACCATTAATTATGTCGATGCAGATGGTGTTAGTTTCTGTAGTTTTAATATTTACATTTCCTCATTTCCTAACTACTTTTAGAAATGAAAAAAATTTTGCTTTTAATAATATTACAATATTGTGCTTTTCTTCTCCTCTTCTTTCACCTTCCTAATTTATTATATGACTAGAATTATAAGAAATACAATGCATAGTATATATTTATTTTTAGGTGACTAACAGATTACCCCAATACTATTTATTAATTAATTCACATTTTCTCTACTTAAAATGATATTTATCACATATTACATTCTTGTTCATATTTGACTATAACTCTGGATAAAACATTGTTCAGTACTATATTATATTAATTAGTAAAATTTATAATAGATTAGTGTATTTCATAATATACTAGAATATCTTCAAGTCATTCAAACCTACATGACTGTTCTTACTTTACAGAAGCTTCTTAGCTAATCTTAAGCATTTGTTTCTGCATATGAATTGTAGAGTTCGTTTGCCCAGTGCTAATGAAACATGTATCGATAGTCTGTGTGAATCATAATTTGCACATTGAATAAGGATTACTTCAGACTTTTTTCTGTGATACGAGGGATTGAACCCAGGGCCTGCACGTTGAGCTACTGTGTTCCCAGCCCATTTTCTAGTTTTTATTTGAGCCAGGTTTTCACTAAGTTTCCCAGGCTAAGCTTGAACTTGTGCTCCTTCTGCCTTCCCCTCTCCCGAGGCTGGGATTACAGGTGTGCACCTCCAGGCCAGGCTTAATATCAAGTTTTCTGTTCAACAACAGAACATTTTTTTCTAAGAATTTGAGTTTCATTTTAGGTCCCTGTATCATTTAGGGTTGTCTAGAGGAACAGATTTACTATAAGACATATGCCATGAGATACATGTGATATACAAATGATCTACAAGGTAGGCTTACCCTGGGCACCCGCAGAATCAAGTGTGGAAGGAAGCAGAACAGCTGTACAATGCTGCAGAGTCGAAGGGTCCAACCAAAGCTCCAAGGCCCAGCACGGCCTGCAGAGCCCCGTGCAAGTCCACGTGAGGGAGCCAAAGGGTCTGCGCTGCGAGGCTGGAGAGTCCGTGCTGGAGGATGGGAGACGGACGCCTGAAGTGACCGTGACGCTGGAGGACCGGAGACGGAGGCCTGAAGTGACCGTGACGCTGGAGGACCGGAGACGGACGCCTGAAGTGACCGTGACGCTGGAGGACCGGAGACGGACGCCTGAAGTGACCGTGACGCTGAGCGCCTCCAAAGAAGCAGAAACGAGAGTGCTTTATTTCCTTTTTCACCCCATCCAGGCTGCAAGCCTAGTGATCTGTGCCACCCACACCCAGGCTGGGTCTTCCACGCTCAGTAAGTCAGACATCCGGGCTCCCCAGCCTGGTGCTAAACCCACCAGGGAGGCACTTCTTATTCAAGTGGACACCGCAATTAACTGTCCTCAACGACACTGTTAAGTTCTCGTCATAAGAACGGCTATAATTCATTATTAGATTATTTGCAGATATAATATATATTTTTAGTCACCACAAAAGAACTCTTTTCTTCTAATGTCCTTCCTAACCTTACTTTTGGCACATGTAAAGGCCTTTGGGTTTGGTATATTGATTTTGTACCACCAGCCTAATTGAAGTCTCTTACTGTTTCTGACAGTATTTTAGACGTTTTTGGTTGTGTAACTCTTCTACCAAATCATCATAAAAACTTTTAACTTTCTCCCACCCTTCCAACATTTATGTTTTCTTATGAAAATTCATTAAATAGTACTTTCAAAAATATTAAATATAAATGATAACAGTCAAGTTTCTCATTTTGCTCTCAGATGTTAGATCATGTATGTTATTTTTCTTATAAATAACATAATGAATTTATAGATATATTTGTATATTACATATATTGTTTGTTTGTACATGTGAAATGTGTACACACAGAGAGGAATGAACTTTATAAAACATGCTTAGGAGTTGTGTCAGCTTTCTGTCACTGTCACAAAATACCTGGGACGAGGATTGTTCTGGCTCATTTGGTGGACCTAGGGCTGCAGGTCTGTCACCGGGTGCAGGTGGAGGTGGTGTGCTGTGCATGGTGAAGCCAACTACTCACCTCATGTCCTGAAAGCAAAAGAGGGAAAGAGGAAGAAGCAGGGTTCTCTCGATCCTGAAGGGTCTGTGCTGAGAGAAAGCTTCTAGTGACCCATCTACCACCGCTGATAAAGACCCTGTTCTTAATACTTTCAGCCCCTCACAGTCCTATAAATAAGTCCAAGCATGACCATGGGATTTTGGATGACATTCAAGTTCAAATTGTAGCAGAAAGCATATACCTTAATGGTCTGGTCTATGTGGGTATGACTCCACAAAAAAATCTTTAACATCAACAGATAGAATTTTTTCACAATAACTCTAGTAAACAATACTGATTTTCAGGTATTGAGTCATTCTTGAAATGCTGATATAAACAAATTGGTTGTTTTGTGTTACATCTTATTTATTTGGAATTATATTACAAAGTATATAATTGCATCATTTTCAAGAGGATGTGTTGATGGGATTGCCTAAGTGACCCCAGTAAAGGAAGCAGTTTGCCTTCCCGTGGATAGCAACATGAGTAATGCTCTCTGTTGCAGGAGCAAATTGTTAATGCTACTGTGCTTTTTGAGGTGAGGATATGGCCACAGAATAAAACTGCTTCCTGCAGTTACCAAGTAAAACCTTGTTTTCCTAATCCATGAATATTCTGGAAGCAGTGGATTGAATACGCCTGTTTCTAAAAGTCAAGTAATCAAGGGTGTTGTTGAACAGCTGAAATAATGGAACCTCAATCTTTTAAGAAAAACTACACTCAATCAGAGATACCTGATGGGTATCTCTGTATGTATATGAGTATATATGTATATATATATATGAATGGTTTGGGAATTCTGTAGCTTTACTTTGGACTGTTTACCATATGCAAACGGATCCGTTAATTGAAATATTCTAGTCCTGAAATGTTACCAAACATATCCTTATCTTTTTCCATACATTGTTTTATATGACTATAAAATTGTCACATACTTGTATTTCTAGTTTGCTTTTTGCTGTGACATCAGCCTTATTAAATGATACCCACGCATATTTTCTGCGCTTTTGTGCTGCTCTATTACCTCATAACTTTACACACCTCTTTTTGCTGATATCTTTACATCATGTTCTTTCTTATTTTACTTTTTAACTTTTAGTTTATTAGTACATGCATGTGGTCCTTAATGTTTACATTTCTTGTGAGGAGTTGGTACCTGTGCATAAAACATCTTAATTTCTTTTCCACCCTTTCAAATTCTTTTGCAATTTTTTAAGCATATCACTTTACACAGAATCATATGATTTTACTTTATCATTCGGATATAATTTCTATGTATTAATTTGCTCTTAAAAAATTACTTTGCGAGGTGTGATGGTGCATACATCTGACATTCTGGCATTTTGGGGACCAGGAAATTTTCAAATTCAAGCCCAATTTGAGCTATGTAGCTACATAGTAAGACCCTGTCTCAAAATAACAAAGAAAGAGCTTGGGGCATAGCTCAGTGTCAAGGCCCTGGGTCTAATCCTCAGAACTACAAAAAAGTTACACATCCATTGCTTGATTTGTAAGGTTAAAAATAGTTTGACTCACATGTATAGCACACAAGAATATCATGGATGCAGGTCCTTCTCCTTATCAATCACTTATTTGTTCTTTTATTTTTCTGGTGAGGATTGAACCCAGAGCCTGACTTATTGTAAGCACATGCGGGGCTGCTGAGCTATATTCCCAAACCCAGACCCCAACATATTGTCTTAACTTTTGACAAGAGTGTTGATTTGGTTCCTTATTGAGATGGTTTATATTTGCACTTTGTTAGTATTGTTTAACAAAACTGTTTAATTTTAGCTCTTCTGCTAAGTGGGCACAATTATTCTGATCATTTGCTGTAGCATCTGTATTTACTACTGTATTGGCCAATTTGTTTTTTGGATATTTCTTCCAGAGGACTCACTAGAATATATTTCTTGTGACATTATTTGTCTGAAATTGTGTATGAGCAATAAAATATCAAAGGCTATCGATGTAGATCAGTGGCACAGTGATTGCTTAATATGGGCCCGGGATTCAATCCCCATAGGTCAAAAAAATGCTAAGTAATTGTAAATCACTCAGTGGTTTCTTTGCTTAAGAAATTGAAAATAAGCGGGTACGTGTGAGGTCTTCTGTCCCTTACGCTGTACAGGCACCTTTATTCTTTCTCCAGCTGATTATCTTTTTGTCTTTGAACTTCAAGAAGTATAATAAACATGATTTCACTTTTATCTACTGTCTACCTATTTAGTCTCTCTATGAAAACTTTTATATCTATATATTCAAGAGTTTTTGATAGTCTAAATACTTTAAAATTAACCAAATTCTGAAATTTTTTTCCATCTAGGTGTTTCAAGATAAACAATTTTGGCTACTTTTGGTCTGCTTTGAGTATTTTATCCATAAATCAGTTTTTCCAGTCTTTTAAAACTTATTCATTGTTTTTTACTTTATTTTCTTTATGTTTGGTGCTTGTCTCTCTGCCTTCTTTGCAGCAGTCTTACCTTTGATATTTTCTGTGGACTTATTTCTCTTTAAAATTTCTCATACAGTCCCCTGAATTCTGCAAGTTCTTACTTTGTTTACTTATTTTTCAATAATTTTGCATTTTCTAATATTTCTACTCTTGTAGGGGATGGTGACTCTTAGCATATCATTTTAAGATAGAATAATTCTAGTCTTAATTCAAGCCTCAAAACGTGTCTTGAGAAACATCCCGGAGGGGTTGTAAAGAGTTAACATTGCAGTCCTGACTTAGCCCTGGAATGCTTCCCAAAGACAAAAAACACCAGGGCCCAGATAACCACCCATGACCCTGCCTGGGTTGTTTCATCCCTTCCCTGCCCCTAGATAAACAGTGTAACCATAAAGGAAATGTATGATTATCTAAAGGGGGACATATAGAACAGAGTACAGAAAGTATATATCATTGTGGTTGGGCTCATGACCGGAGCCTGACCCGGTTACATGGCACAAGGAAAACAACATGTGGCCAGGGTTACAACATGCCAATCTGTTACCATGGAAACCAAAAATGTGTAGAAGCTGGGAACAAAGACAGGTCCACGCCCACTTCCCTGACTGGCAAATGGGAGGAAGGGTGGCTAGCCTCAAATTAAACTCTGGTTTTGTTCTCAATGGACTCAGGTCTCTTGTGGAATACAACTCAACTTACGCTAGGGGGATTTCTGCTGTAGCACTCTGACCTTAAACTGGTATATTTTCCATACAAATTTTTTGAAAATTTTATATCTTTGCTGTGATATTTGTATTTTTTCCCTTATTCACCATTTTCACTTTTCCTATTTCTCATCCTTTAATATATAGAGTCCCTAGATTAGAAGCAATTCACTGATCATTTTAAAGTATGATTTTTCTTGAATAAGTGAGTTGTACCTGTATAGTCATTCCTTGGTAAGAAGTTTATATGGTAAAATATTAATAACTGTTTATAGAATACCAGGATATCTCTCTAAATGATAGGGAGAATTTTCTTGAGACTAGATTTTGAGATTATTTCTGTGTATTTTGTCATTTGGTCCAAATAAATTAAAAAAATGTGGAAGTTCTTTATGCATATAAAAGAACAACCCAGAAATGGGGAGATCTCAAACCAGGTGGGATGAAGTTCCCCTTATAGCAATTAAAACTTAGTTTATAAAGCATAAAGAGTTATTTTGACCTTTGTTCCTGATTGCCTCTTACACATTAACATTCTTTTTAAGGCATGAAGAATTATTCAAAATGATTTGTTCTATAGCTGATTTCACTGAACCATACTGACAACATAAAGCTCATGTCTTAGGTTTAATTCATGATGACAGCACGTGTACCTGTAAAATAGGCAGAATTTTAGCCATGTGCCTGTAGTCAGTTGACCTTCTGTCCAATTTCTGGCCTCCAGGTTTATTTTATTTAACAATTTACACAAACACTATGAGCGCACACATACAGAGAAATGTAGAGAAAAAGAGGGATTATTTAATGCTTAATTCCACTAGCTAAGGAAAATCAGAAGTGGTTAGCCCCTTAAGAACTAGACCGAGGTCTTCCTCTACCTGGCCTTTGTGGCACGTTGCCTTATGTACATTTTTTATGCTTGTGCACTTTCTTTTGCAACTCCATTGTTGCTTCTCTTTGATGCTAGATATGGTCTAGAGAAGCTCCACAGGTTGTCCTAATATTCTCTGATGAAAGTGTTAGTGGCATTTTGTCCCTCAGGGAGCCACCCTCAGTGGATGGTTCTCATATGCATTTCATCTGGTGTAGTTATAGCTTTAGTTCCTCAGCATTTTTATTGTTGATGTTGTTTGCAGTTCTGTTCCCTTTTTGTTTGTGTCGGTGTTTTTGAGGTTTCACTATATAGTCCAGTTTGGCGTGGAACTTACAGTCTCTCTGTCTCAGCCTCCAGACAGTTAGTATCACAGGCATGCATCACCACACCCAGCTTCTCAGGTTTGTTATTCTGTTTGTTTCTATGTTTTCTGTCCCATAATTATTATTACTGGATTTAACAGGACTTGTAGGTTTCCAGGTAGTTTCTAACTTCATCAAAGGCAAAGCTTTGTTTCTCACCTCTTTTTTGCAATTTTCATTAAGAGAAAAGAAGTAAAGGCAATAAACATATTGGTATGCCGACATGAACCAGCAGTAAATACTTACAATTTTATTTTGTTGTTAGCTTTTTTTGTCCGTTGTCAACTGTGTACTTCATCACTAACCTACTGAGAATGAGGTGTGGGAAATTGAGAATAGTCACCCTGGTGTGAACGCTTTCACACAAGCCTGATACATTGCTGATGGGTCAAATTAGTGTCTTCAGGATACATGGATTATGTTTTATAGGGAAACTCCTGACAACCTGACTACAGTATGACATCAGTTGGCCAAAGCAGGGCTCATAGCTTTAATTCTTAATGAGAATATCCCTAGGCCAGCAGGACAGACATATGAAAGGGAAAATGTTAGAAGGATGAAAAACCTAGGAGAAGAGAATGAGCCACATGGAGACAAACTCAATAGGGCTGGAAGAAAGATCTTTGCAGAAGAAAGTCGATGAAAGGAGGCACTGAGTGAACTAGATCAGGAAAGATGGGTAAAAGCCTGACTGGGCAGGCAAGGAGTGAAACGGGATGAGCAAAGTAAAAGTCAAGGAGCACTGGAAAGCATGGTGTACTAATGTTCTGCTATGTAGCAACAAATCACAAACTTTGCAGCTTAAGAACAATATCCAAATCATATAGATAAGAATTATGGATATGTCTCAGCTGAGCTTTCTGCTCAGAGTTTCATAGTCTCCAATAGAAATACCAGTCTGTCTGGAATCTTTTGTGGAGTTTGGGTTCTGCATCCAAGATTTTGGATTAAGTCATTGTCAATTACAGGACTGCAGCATTCTGGAGTTTTAAGTAACCCTGAGTTCTTCCATCCACAATCTCCAGATCTTTTTATTATAAGGGCTACCCACCCATGTAGAATGAAACTATACCCCAAGCTCTCATAATTTACAAAGATACTTGAAATGTTCTAAAGATTCAAATGTAAGACTTAAAACTACTAGAACACATAAGATAAATGCTTCAGTACATTGGAATGAGCACCCTTTTTTGGACAAGTACCCCCAAACCATAACAAACAAAAGCAAACAGATAAGATCAAGCAAAGGAAACAATTAGTCAAGTGAGAAGACCACCTACAAACTACAACATATTTGTAGTGTATGCATTGGCAAGGGATTGATATCTAAATGTATGGAATTCCAAAAGCTCAAAAGCAAACACCAATAATAATCACCTAGTTTAGAAGTGTACAATAGGTCAAAATAGATGTATCTTGAAGGAAACATGCAAGTGGCCAACAAGTACAAGAAGAAATGCTTTTCGTAAGTAATTATTAGAGAAATGTAAAGCAAAACCATGTGAGATAGCACCACACCCTAGCAAGACTATCTGTTTCTAAGACTAAAGATATTAAGTGGTAGTAAGAATGTAAAACTTGAAGTTAGTGGAGCTGTAATTAGTACAATCACTATGGAAAGCAGTATGGAAGTTCCTTAAAAAATTAAAAATAAAATGGTATGTGGTACAGAAATTCAACTGTTGGATATATATCTAAAGGAAATGAAATCAGTATGCCAGGGGCTGGGGATTCAGCTCAGTGGCACAGCACCTGCCTGGCAAGCGCAAGGTCGTGAGTTCGGTTCCCAGTACCGGAAAAAAAAAAAAAAAATGAAATCAGTATGCCAAAGCAATATCTGCACTTCTTTGTTTGTTGCTTTAACATTCAAAATAGCTAAACAGTGGAAACAACCTAAACAGCCATCAATGAAGGATAGATATAATAATGAGGTACATATACATAATGGAATACTATTCAACTATAAAAAAGAGTGAAATCTTGCCATTTGCAAGAACAAGGATGAACCTGTAGATCATCACATTAAGTGAAATAAATCAGGCCCAGAAAGACAAGTACCATGTGATCACAATCATACAAAATATGCTCCTAAGTTGGCTTCACAGAAGCTCAGAAAATGGTGATGACCAAAGGCAGGAGAGAGGAATGAGGTGGGAGAATGTTGATCAATATATATTAAGTGACTGAGAAAAGCAAGAAGCTCTAGCTATTATTGCACAACACAGTGGCTATGAATAAGAACACCACAATATAAATATCAAAATGCTTGAAGAAAGGATTTCAAATGTTTTACCGTAAAAAGGTCACAATTGAGGGGATACATATGTATCCATATTTTAAACATTACATGATACCTCATCAGTCCACTCACATTTGTGGAAAAGGCATTACATTTGTATGCACAGCAAGAAGCAGGAGTCTAGTAAGCCATCTTGGAATTCTCCCTACCACAAACAATGCATTAGAAGGAATTCAAGACTTTGGTTTGACTGCACAGAGAATGTAAAGGGTAAGCTAGTTAAATAGGTAGATACTTACTGTCTTCTGTTTGACTAGCACATAGAATGTAAAAAGATGTTAGTTAAATAGGTACATAAGTGCACACCTACCATCTTGATTTTATAGGTAAGAGAGCACTACACAGACTTTTAAGTAGGTAAGATCTTTGCTGCACTAGCAGCAGTGTGGAAGGCTGATAGAAATCCTGCCGGTAAAGACTGGGCTCGGGAGGTTTCTGCTGGGAAGCGGGACTGCATTGGGTGCCGGACTTCAGACAATGTATGTTATGGCCTGGCAGAAAGTTTGTCTGCATTTTGCTTGTGTCCAGAAACTTGGCCCGAGACTGAGATTTAATGCAGTGGACTAATTAATCTGGCAAAAGAAATTTCAAGACAGTTGAATGTTGAGGCAGTGGCATGGCTATTGTTGGGGTCTTTTAGCCAGATTTATATTGAGAATCAAGAGCAAAGAGCCCAGCAGGACAACTTAAGATGTGAGTTTGGCCATAAAGGAAGCTCCAGTAAAGCTGTGAACTGTAAAGATAAGGCTGAGGAGATCTCTACTACTGAGGAACAACAGGATACAACAAATGGCCTGAGAGCATCACAAGCAGCAAGTCTCCACCCCTTGCTACTTCAAAACTGCAAAGGTGAAAGAATTTGCTTTGAGGAGAAAGCCACAGAGCGCCATTTCCAGAATGGTGGCGGTAGCCACACTAGGTTTCAGAGTGGTGGTGGCATAGAGAATTTGCTCCTCACAATTCATTTCAGAGTGTCTAGCAATCCAGGCACTCGATCCCTATGGCCAAGAGAGGGGAAAGCTTGGCTACTGCTCCAGGTGGCAGCAGAACTTAACATCATCCACGCAGCACTGCTTTTAGGTGCATACAGAATGCAAGAGTTCTGAGGTTAAAAAGGCTTCTACCTTGACTTCAGAAGAACTGGGGGACCAGGCAGTGTGCCCCTGAGAGGGCAGTGGGTGAAGCTGTGAGTGTGAAGCAAAAGGTGCACTGGAGACCTCAGATGTTTGGAAAAGCCAAGAATGTGGATTATCTGAGGAAAGCTGCAAGGAGCGAGCAAAGTGGGCCCAAGAGAGATGAGCCATGGAAGCTGTAACCACTGGAAGTGCCATGGGGGAGAAGTCATGCAAGCCCTTTGGAGCTCACAGTGTTCCACAAGTTTCTCCAGATACTGGATATGGAACTACAGGACATAATGTTAGCCTGCTGGATTTGGACTTGCTTTGGTCCCAGTGCTTTGTATCCCCCTGTTTGTACTTCTTGGAATGGTTTATTTAGTGCCGTTGAACGTTGGAAGTATTTAACTTTTCATTTCTACAAGGGTTCACAACTAAGAGTTTGCTTTACATCTTGGAGGAGATTTGGGACTTGGACTTTTCAGCAATGCTGAAACTGTTATGACTTTGGTAAATTGCAGATGGACTAAATGTTGTTTATATAAAGGGATGTGCATGAGTCTTTGGGGGAGCAGGGGTGGAATGTTATGGTTTGTGTCTGGATGTCCTCCCAAATTCTCATGCAGTCATGGGGCAGGCTTTTAGAGTTTATGATTGATACATGATCCAATGCTGGGATTATGGGTGTGAGTGCTACATGCATCCTGGGGTGGGTGGTTTGCATACAATGTAAGGGAGGGAAAGGGCTTGCTCTTCCTTCTGCCCTCCTCCCTTTTTCTCTGGTTGCTTTTGCTGCCTTCTGTCGCCATGAACTGTTGCCCTGTGCCATGTGCCACTCTGCCTTGGAGCCAGCCAAGCAAGGACTGAAACCTCCACAAACAGTGAGCTAAGTAAACCTTTCCTTCCTTAATTTTGGATGTTGGGTATTTTTTCTCAGCAATGAGAGAAAAGTAACAAAGACAATAGGTAATAGAGCACTAGACAGACTTTTAAGTAGGTAAGATCTTTGCTGTACTAGCAGCAGTGTGGAAAATGAACAGTGAAAGTACAAACAAGTAGAAAAAAATATTTTGACAGAGAATATTAGTACTACTGGAAATAGCTGATAAATTAAAATTTTGATTGTAAATTGAGTACAAAAAACCTTACCTTTATATATTAAGTAGATAAATTTGGTAGGATGTATTCCATATATTTTTGCATATTCACTATCTACTGTGTACCAAACGCCATCCTCGGCCCTGAGTCAGAAACCAGTAAGAAAAAAGAAAAAAATCAACCAATGTTCATTTCCTTTAAGAGCAGGAAAGCCAGATTAAAAGCAAGTGAAGAGACATAATCAAGCACCTTTAGACTCATCACCGGCATGACCAAAACTGGGCAGTATAATGAACTAGCAAACCCATAACTACTTCGGTCTGAAATTCAATGAAATACAAATTTAAGTGGCTTAGATAAAAGTGAGATTTTTTTCATTACAAAAAGTGAGCTTTGCCATCGCACAGAGAAATAAGATGAAAATTCCTGAAGTACAAGCGCAGCCTACTATGCAGTGACATTTAAATTCTGGTTCTGTCTCTCATTTCTGCCAACCCGAGGCTGCTGACTGCGGTCCTCAGGCGTTTGCTCTTCTGACACAAGCTGACCACAGCAGTGCTGGGTTTCATGTCTTTGCACAACAATGTGCAGCTGATTGTGGAAAGACTCAGTCATCCTGGGGACCCCAGATTCTTTTTTTAAAAAAGGCTCTTTTTCAGAATTCCACTAGCAATCTTTCCTTCAGTGTCATTTACCAAACAGGAACGCGTACCCATTCCTACATCAAATCATTCAAAGTTCATTCAAAATATCATATCTGGTTTAGACAAATATTTCAAAATTTCAAACCAATGATATCAGAAGCTCTGTGTGTGAGGCTCTGCCACTGGTTAAAAACTATGCAGTTACACTAATAATGATAGAAACTCGGGAGCTCATATTCTCTGAACCATGTGGGTATTCAAGAAAGCATACAAACTCGAAGTACTCATAGAAGTGAACAGCAGTCAGAGTTGTGTCTTGTGGAGAATGATAAGTTAGATTTTTTTTTTTTTTTTTTTTTGCAGTAACAGGGATCGAACTTATGACCTTGCATGTGCCAGGCAGGCACTTATGCCACTGAGCTATATCCCCAGCCCCATAAGTTAGAATATTTTAGATAGGAAGATTAAGACTGGTATTTCCCAGGAAATAATGTATGAGCTGAAACCTAATGCTAAGAATACAGCAAGTCAGATGTGGGCAAAGCAGAGGGAACTGAAAAGCCCTAAGTTGAAAATGATCATGGCATACTAGAAAACAAAAACATAAGGTTAGGGAAGACATGGAGCTCCTATAGTTTCTGAGGGTCCTGGTAAGTCCGTTTGCTTGAATTAAGGGCTATGCATGCTATCTCACAGTATAAAGCATGATTATAGCATGATAGGATGTACTTTTTCTTCTAATCACTGGTATGTGAAAGCATGAATCCTTTAGAGGATTTAACTAAAACAAGGGAAATCCGTTAGCAATTTGTCCAGTCAACCCAGTGACAGCGTTGTAGAAAAATAACAGCAAAAATGTGTTTAAAAGACAACTCAAATACTGTTGAATTAGCTATAGGAGATGAAAAAAGAAAGTGATAAAGACAAAGATTTCACCTTTGTTTAAGGCACTAAAACCGAGTACACATAGGACAGTGTTGTTGACAGTGAACAGCTCAGTACAGATTTTTATAAAAATAAAAACAGAGAGGAAGCTTTAAGACCATTATTGAAAGAAAGAAACTTAACTGATGCCAATAAATAAATATACAAGCATGAAAAGATAGCACACAAGACTCTAGATTATTGCAAATCTAAAGTATATGTTTTACATATATATATGAAAGACATGACCTGTAAGTACATACATGTAACTGTGTGTATATGTAATATATAATGTATATTATATATTTTTATATGTGAGGGTCTCACTATCTTGCCCAAGCTGGCTTTGCATTCCTACGATCAAATGACTCTTCTGCCTCAGCTTCCCAGTAGCCAAAATGACAAATACGAGCAACTCTGTCAAGCCAAATTACAACATTTTAAAAATCCAAATAATAGAGCTTGGTGAATATCAGAAATCTAGTGGTGGTGGGGCTGGGGATATAGCTCAGTGGCATATGCGCCTGCCTGGCAAGTGCAAGATCGTGAGTTCGATCCCTGGTACCAAAAAAAAAAAAAAAAAAAAAAAAAAAAAAAAAAAAAAAAATCTAGTGGTGGATTCTCCTGATCATAACAAAAGGAAATGGACTGAATGTGAATTTCAGTAAATCCATAAAATTTTAGTATTTCTGATTAATAGCAGTGAGCTCAGCCTGTATTTCTGGGTTTATTGAAATATTTCAAATTATGTCCTTAGACTTGAAGCAGCAGCACAAATTTGTCCATCATAGCTAATTTCCCTGGTATTCTGATCTGGATGTCACCTACACCGCCAAACAAAAACACTAGCAAAAGAAACTAACAAAAAGAATAATACAAGAAATCGAAAAAATAAAACAAAACATTAGATGTCTCACTCGCATCCTACCGTGTTTCTTCACTTGCATGAGATGTGTCTGGGAAGCTAGGGCTTAAAGTCACAGCCCCCACTCCGCAGCACTGCAGGAGCCCCTGGCTACCTCTGGGGAGGATTGGCTTATCTGTAGAAACCGCTCAGAACTATGGTGGGAAACAACTGTTACAACATGAACATATCAACATTTGGGGGTGAATCTGATATTCACAAATGCCAGTCAACACTATCATTCATGTTATTCATCTAAATGTTAAACTGAAATAGTTTTCTGTTTTGTGTGGGGTTTTCTTGTTGTTGCTTTTGCTAAGCAGTTTGAGTACTCTTAAGGTATTCCTTAAAAGACAATGTAAATATTGAAATTGAGTATTCTTTCAGATTTTATTTTAAATATTTTCTGTATTACTCATGGGTGTAAAGACTTTTACATAACATACCATTGTGTAGACACATACACACACCCATGCATGAATACACATACACATATACCTACACATGGAGAGACACTTCTAGCATGAGTGCTTTGATGTAACTTGCCTTTCTGTACTCCTTCCAAAGTCAGAAAGATTGATAAATTGTATCCTGCCTACTGTAATTTGACTGTACTTGTTCATATCCTTTCTAAACAAAACTTTTTAATAAAATTATTACTAGACACAAGTGATGAGAATGCCCTGCTAGTAATCTGAAGAGAATCCCAGCACCTATTTGCCAGTCTAGATAATGCATAGCATTTCCAAAGAATATACAGTAGAGATTCCCCAATCTTTTGACACCAGAGACCAGTTTTGTGGAATGTTATTTTTCCATGGACTGGGCATAGAGTGATTTAGGAATGATTCAGACAAGTCACATTTCTGTTGTGCCTTATTTTTATTATTATTGTATTGTAATATATCCTGAAATAACCATGCCACTCACCATAATCCAGAACAAGTGGGAGCCCTGAGCTTGACTTTCCTGCAACCAGGCAATGGAGGTGACAGGCAACGGTGACTTCCAATTTGTGTTTAAGTTCAAACATCTTGTAATCTTGCTTTGGCTGCTGTCACTCAAGAATGATTTGCTTCATGAAAGCAGGATGCTGGCAGTGCAAGCAAGCTCTTCAGTGCTGTCATAGCACTCTTAGGATATCCCAGCTTCTGTTTAATCCAGAACATAGGGAGATTTTAAGTTGTCTCAAACATATTTTTAAGACCACCATCATTTCTGATTTCTAGAAGTCGATTTTCTAGCATTGTCAAATTTCATTCACCTGGTTCATTCACAAATGAGTTCAGTGATCTTTTGTAGCTGCAAATTAATGTTCGGACTCTTTTGAAAGCTGAGATAGATGACATGTACCAGCTGGGAGAAAGGAAACCCTGCTTCAGTCTCATTCAAAATCTCTGCTACTCAGCTAATATATGCATCATACCAAAAATGCCAATGTTCTCGCTTTGCCCCCATAACTCTAGTTTGGCTTTGAATGCCTCCACTTTATCTATCAACTTAAACACAGTTGCATTCTCTCTTGCTGTGGCAGATTGAGTTGATTGAGCAGGTTGAACATGTTACAAAAATAAACAAGTTTTCAATCCATTCTGAGTCACTGAAATGTGCTACTAACAATGACTTTTTCTAAAAGAAAATTTGAAATGTCCTCACAACACAAAACTTCTGGTCAGTGATCTACCTTTAGAAAGGCGTGTCACTTCTGTGTACACATTAGAGAGGACAGCCATGCTGTGTATCTCTCTCAACATAGAACTGCCTGGACGGATGAGAATTAAGGTCATGTACAGCAATTTAATGATACTGATAATTTCAATCTCATCCGGCAAAGTATTTTAAGGTCAGGTGAGACTTTTCAGTTTGCCAGCATTTCTGTATGGATTGCACAATGTGTATTTCCACACTCAGATGTGCCTTTTCTGACCCAATCAGTAAAATAAGAAAGATGTCCAGTCCTGGCAGACACTCCATTCATGCATATATCAACGTAATATGACCAGTTTTGTTTTCCTGATATGTAATCATTCAAAGATTTTGAGTTGATTGAGCATAAAAGTGCACATAACAAATCCTAGTGCATGTACTTCCAAAAGCTGTATCACACAAAGGCAGGCATTGCTTGTAGACACTGTTAGGCTTGTAACTTGGACTGCATACCACTGTGACTCATTAGTCTCTAAAACTTGTGCCTCAGTATCCTGTGCTGCTTCGTCAATGCTTCTAGGATGGTGCTAACCAAAATATAAACACATGCTACCTTTTCAAGTGCATCCTTTCCTAAAAACTCACAGTAATTTTTTTTTACAGCCCACGGGATCAGTTCTTCCCCAGTATATGGAGTTTCTTATTAACAATGAAGTTAGCCACTAACAGTGATGGTCCCAGTACAAATATCTCATGAACTGGTGGCCTTCAATAATTGCTTCTGTTCTTCCTGTTTATAGTTTTTTCTTTTCCAGCGTCTTGCCTTTTAATGCAGGGTGCTTGCTCCCCATGTGAGGAAGCAATTTTGAAGGATTCACGGCTTTGTTGCACAAACAGTCATTGCATATTACACAGAACAGACTTAAAGAATGTGAGTCACCTATTGCAATAAACTTGTAATTTAAGTGGAACTCAATAGTTTCTTTTAAATTCAGCTTTCTTTTTTGTTGCCAGTCATACAAACCTTTAGTTGTCTCACCATTTGGGTCTTCCACTTATTTCACGAAGCTCTGGAGTGGTTTGTTTTTTTTTTAATTTTTGGCTAGTGTTAGTTTGTGCGGTTAACAAATCTGCCTTACCGCACGAGGGAGTGCAGGGAAGTGTGGGCAGAAGTGGTTCTGGGTGAGCCATGTGTGGACAAAAGTAAATGCTGGTTTCTGACTGAAAGCCTGCTGCCGGATAGAGCTGGGCGGATGAAGTACACCAACTCACCTGCCGCTGGAAAATCTGCAGTCCGATGCATTTTAATTGTCACACGCCTCTTATGGGTAAGGGTTGGATAAATGTCTGCCAGCAGTTGACATTTTGGTCTCCGTGCAGTCAAACTTCTCTGCTAAGGTCAATCTATACTTGCAGCGGACCCCCGGTGCTAGCATTACTGCCTCAGCCGCACCTCCCGTCTTCAGGCCTTGGGTTTTCATGAGGCCACATAACACAAATCCTTCACATGTGAAATTCACAGTAGGGCTAGTTCTATGAGAATCTTATGATGAAGCTGCTCTGACCGGAGACAGGGCTCAGGTAGTAATGTGAGTGGCGGGGAGCCACTGAGTATAGTTGAGGCTTCACGCACTGATCTGCTACTCACCTCCGGCTGTGTGACCCGGTTTCTAACAGACTTCAGACCAGTGCACAAGTTTGCGCCGTAAACCAGACCAGCATTAGCACATGGTAAGCTCTCACTGCTCTCTAGAGACGATGACTCCATGTCTGTTGTACTTTCCAAGAGCTCTTCCGAAGGTGGGAAGCCCACACAAGAGGAAACAGCAAGGCAGCATGAAAGGATAGCTCAAAGAAGCTGTTAGGACTCCAAGGGAACTTCCAATATCTTCTTTACCATTTTTTCATTTGAGCAATAATCATATTTTTACAACAATTCAATGAGGTTATTTCATACACTACACACATTATCAGAACCTGATTTTTTGATATAGAAACTGACAATGACATGATTGTTTCTAATCACAAAAAATCAACCTTGTAACAATCACTTACTATATACACATTCAGATGTTCGTTCTTTGAAAACAGTGTCATGTGAACACCGCCTCTATAAGGCATCAGTTTGCTATGTGCTCCAAACTGCAATATGTATCCTGTGGGCAGGGAATTCACAGTCCAGTTAAGAAAACAAAAGCAAAATAGGAGGAATGATTTTTCTAGGCACATAATAAATTGTTTGACTCACATTGTTGAAGCTTGTGATAGCTATTAATAGCTTAAATTTGACATATTCAAATGCCATTATATATAATATAAAAGGTAATTTATTCAGTGTCCTACATTCCTACTTCCCTCTTCGTGTTCACTCAAAGTATCATGGCTGATTGCTGCCCGTTTCTAGTACTAACTTGCCCCCCCAAGCCAATGTCCAAATTCTACCTCTTCTATTCTGATTTTAATTTAATTGTTCTCTATATTTTCAATGGAATCTCAACAATCCACAAGTTCTTCTTCATGACAAGGCAATTTTTGCATCAGTCTTTTATATCAGATGCATAATAATGGTATGAAAGATATAAAGGTAGAAGTGATTGATAAGAAGGGAGAAATAAGTGATGTATCTAATGTTCTCCATTGTTATTATGGTTGATGGTTTCCAGATTTAACTGATTTATAGGTCAGAAAACCAGTAAGTTTCTGATTGACAGCAAATGAAGTGTTACCACTTGAAGTATGTGGACCTGATTTGAAAGATTTCAGTAAACCTGAAAGTGTGGGCTGGTCTCACAGCCATTAATCAGTGATATCTTCAGGAACACATTAGCAAAAATGTGTTCCTACAATACAATTGTGATAAACCGAAGAGATCATCAAGAACATTTCTCTTAGCACCCATGTTTTTCTTAATGATAGTTAAAAGTAGTCAAAAATCAACAGTCTTCAAAATTTTTTCTTTGGGGCTGGGGATTTAGCTCAGCGGCACAGTACCTGCCTGGCAAGCACGAGGTCGTGAGTTCAATTCCCGGTACCGGAAAAAAAAAAAAAAATTCCATTAATGGAACCTGGTCAAAAAATTAAATATTTATCATCAATAGGCCTAAAATTTGTCCAGATTTTTAATGGTAGATATGTTGGCTTCCTGTGTGTTATGCCACAGTAGCACTCTATTGTTAATAGCCTACAAAATGATGTGAAGTATAAATACGCCGAAGAATGTGGGCATGGATAAAATAACTCACACCCACAAGAATAAGAACGATTCAGTGGAGAGCTAAGTAGTACACTAGTACCCACAGGAAATCCTGCTGGTCACGAAGCAGCACTCATTCGTCAGACCTCAATGGGAGTGATTGCAATCAGGAGAGCGTGCAGATCAGTACCGGCTCTGATCCGATGCTGAAGATGAGCCGCAAATTCTCACAGATTTCAGGGCGGAACTTAAACAGTGCCTCTCCCCACTCACTTTGCATGTAACTGTATTCACAGTGTGAAATATTTTCCTTGTATGGCTTCTTATCTCACAAATGGCATTTTAATAGGGGACCGTTACGTTAGTAAACAAACTGGTCTTGCTGACACATCTTCTAAAACACACTTTGGCTGAATTCTAACCAAACTGTTTTGAATGCAAAAGGGATTCTTTTCAAGCCAGATGGTTTATCTAATAGGAATGTTTTCTGATGAGAGAAACAGCAGTAGACTCATGATCACACCAGGTGCCAAACTGGTTCTGCGGTTTACATGAATTTGCAACTGAACAAGTCATGAACTAAAGGGAATCTATTCTGCAACGTGCCAGTCTGCTCTGAGAGGAAGAGGGAATGTCAGAGATGCTCTCATGTTGGCTGTGTTGTTTCTGGGTGTGAATGTGTAGAGGCTATCATTGCATTTGTGGTAACAAAATTTATCCTTGTCTTCAATTTCCTGAATATGTTGTAGAAAAGATGAATAAATCTTCTCGATCTTAAACACTTACATACCATTTTATGATGGGAAAATCGAAAGTGTTTTGTTTTTGTGGAAATAATTAGTAATCTCTTTTACAGAAAAATGGGTCATTGTTTTTCATTATTTGTCTTCATTCCTGGCACCTGCATTGTCTCTTGGTTTCAGGAAATAATTTTTGCATGTACTGATGATAAAGGAAGCAGAACACCGTGTGGAGCCTCAGCCCGGCCATTGCGTGTTTAACAGGGAGCCCTAGGCCCCGCGTGATGGTGGGAGGGTGCAGGCCACTGAGTTTATGAGGATTTTGTCCTTCACGGTAGTGTTGAGTTGCTTGTGTGCTGACTTGAGTGCGGGTGCATGAAAACCCAGTGAATCCACGTACTCACTCTGTGATTTAGCAGCCGCTGGTGTGCCAAGACTACCAAACTCTGATGCGCTCTGGTGAGATGTTAGGAGCAAAATGTGTAACTGAGGGGAAAGGCAGGTGATCCTCATGCGTTTTCTTAACTCATTTGTACCACCCACCTCCTTTCTGATCTCATGTACATCAGCCGCTCTGTTTACTTCCTGCTTTGGAAGCAAATGCAAGTGAAAGCAACCTAGAATTGAGTCCAAGTCATTATTCTTACTCACCCACACCCCAGGCAGATTCCATGGTCTGTTCTAGAACAGTTGGTTAAAGAGTAGAGACTGTGGGTAACTGCGATAGGTTCAAATCAGAGATGCTTTATCCAGCGTGATCATACTCCCACATGTTAATAGTTCAAGATGTGAATGAACTGAGGTATCTGTACTGCAAATACAATTATCTAAATAAATCCTCTCTAAAGATGTTCGGTTGGCATCTATCTAAATAAGAGCAAAGTAAAACTTGAGATATCAGTGTTCAGAGAAATATAATTACTTGGCCAGTTTATTTCACACACAGGTCTACCCCTATAATAATGAGAATTTTCTATGATTCATTATTATAAAATGTTTACTATCAAATCCTTTACCAAATATTATTTCCTTTGGTTACTGGATATCATTTAGAATTTTTTAAATACTTACTTTACAACTTGTGTTAACGGTCATACACAGACTTGAACCCTTTAACACATGATTATTTGATGCGGTGTGGCTTTTTCTTTAAGGTTAGCTGTAAGCATTTAGTGCAAGAAACACATATCTTCCTTGTCCTTTTCAATTCTTTCACCATGCTGTAATATGCAGAATAAACTGTTAATGTCCTTGTTTTATTAAAATGATGAAATTACTTAAATGACAGGGAATTCTATTATAGTAAGTGGATCTGTTTGTGACTCTCTGCTTGTGTATTAAGAGCTTGTAAGCCAGGTGTGGGGGTGCACACCTGTAATTCCAGCTCTTGGGAAGCTGAGACAGGAATATTACCTCACATTTGAGACTAGCTTGGGCTACATCGTGAGTTCAAGGCCAGCCTAAACTACATAGTAAGACCATGTCAAACAACAACAACAACAAACAAACAAACAAACTAAACCACACACACATACACAGACAAAAACAAAAAACTAAAGGGTCCGTAATAAAGTTGTTCCAGCATTAAGTAGTATTATCTTTTCACCCCTGCTTTTCCTATTGATCTAAATGGTCTTTTTCCTGTACTACTTATCTTTTAAAATGTTATGACCTTTGTTATGGGTCAGTATTGTATAAACCAAATAGATATGTGAAAACCTATGCATAATCTACAACTTTGCAAAGAACTTCACTCTGTTACCGTGTCCGCGGCACCCTGATACATGTATGTATTCTCATCTGTTAACTTGCATAGCCATTATAAACAAAGACTTCCAAGAACTCAAGTTACCAGACTGTGTATCAGCTTAGATATTAATTGGTTCATATAGGACTATCTGAATGGTCCTGTGAAAATGAAAAAAGTACTGAGATCATTTTAGAGCTTCAAATTATATGATATTTCTTTATTTTTTAATATGGTCACTTAAGTAAAATCCAAGTGATTCTGACATTTTCTGCTCCAAAGGAGATCTCATGACAATGGGAATGGGGCAAAAGGAGACACACACATCATCATGTGCAGCGCAGTGCAGTCTACACACCACTCTCAGAGGAACCTACGCCATGGGAAGGAGCCACTTTTTCCCCTCAGGTATTGATTTAGTTCAAGCAAAACAATCTCATCATAAATCATTTGATGTCTATTTGTTTTCATAATTCTTTAACTGTTTGAAGGAATTAAATTCATAAAGAAAGTATTTACTCAGATATGTTTATTCAGATTTAAGACAGATATAATTATAATTTAATCCATCTGCTGAGCTAGAAATATTTTTCATTCTAGGTAGAAATGACTTACATTTCTCAAAACCGAGAAAGACTGCAGGGTCTATGTGTACTATGCTTTTTAGTTGTTAGTTTACTATAGAGATTAGGTGGGAGAGAAGAATCACTTATGATAGTTTAATTCAGGAGTTAGCAAATGTTTTCTGTGAAAAGTTAGACACTAAATACTTCAGGTTTTGTGGATTACAGAATTTCTGTCGCAACTACATTATCTGTCTGTTTTTCTAGCAAAGATGCAACCACAGACAATACATAAATGAGTTGTATATATTTTTTTAGAAAAACAGAGAGTGAGTTGACTGCATCCATGGATAATAGTTTCTGATTACACAACTAGCTAAGTAGACTGTCATCAGATACACTAATATTTTGAGTAAGCCAGTTATTGCCTCATTTTCTACAATGATATCTTACTGATCCTAGCATAGTTCTCCAAAGAAAACAATAACACCATATCAAAATTTCCAATTGTTCATTAAGTTGGAAATGGCTTTTTTAAAAAGCTGAATTAAATCTACCTGAAATTTTAAAAAGTTAAGACTTTACAAACCAAAAATTAATAATGTCATACATTTTCTGCCTCAGTTAATTCTAAAAGAAAAGATCATCGTATCAAAGCCAGCGTTTCAATTTTATCTATTAAACATAAATTTTGGGAAAGTTTGAGAGTTATTTTTTTTAACGTGACTATTTTTCTTAAAAGAAACTTGGAGAGGAACAGCACGTGATTAATGAATGCAAGGTGGCTTTCTAACATCAGCAGTTTTGGACTAAGGCATAGTAAGCACCCTGCATTTGTAACCAAGTCAAGCAATGATCACCTTTGGAGGAAATAACTTTAATACATCAGGAGATTTCCTTTATTACCAACTCAAAAAAATGAGCTGAAGAGCAATAAATATCCAAAGAGCATACATTAATTTTTCATAACAAGTTTCTATGTTAAATAATTACTCCAGATAAGGTATTAAAATACATAAATAAATTATTTTAGCAAAATAGTATTATTTCTATTCATGATACTCGGGGAAATATAAGAAAAACCTAACACTCTGATTATTTGCTTATAACTTCTGGTATGTCTGTTACAAAATTTTGCATTTTGATTACCATGGAACTTACAAGACATATCTTTTGAGAGTCACAAGCTATTTGGAAATAATAGTGTTGGAAGCTGTTGGAGCTGGATATGGGTCATATGTGTGAGGGCAGGACAGAGCCAGAGCCCCTCAAG
This sequence comes from Chinchilla lanigera, assembly GCF_000276665.1. Lineage (NCBI taxonomy): Eukaryota > Metazoa > Chordata > Mammalia > Rodentia > Chinchillidae > Chinchilla > Chinchilla lanigera. The sequence continues at coordinate 15,110,783 of NW_004955448.1, read as the reverse complement.
CGGTCAAGCTACCTCAGCATTGAAAAAACCGTCCTGCTTGGACAATTACAGTCGTTAGTTGCTAGGCAACATTACCTGTACTCAGACTAACTTTGCAAGAGTATAAAATAAACACCCCTGCAGTTGAAGTCAGTCCTCTTCCCATCAGGTAGGAAGTGACTCTACCTGTCCCAGCTCTTGTCTCTTGTCCTTATTTTCCTCATACCCACCACTGTTTTTCTTCAGAGTACAACGAGAGACCAATGAGGTTGCCTACACAATAGTAGTGTAACTTTGCTTGTCACAAATAGGAAAAGAAACAGCAAGAGAAAGAGAAAAACACTAATAAAAAGCTGTACAATTTCATTCCACTCCTCACATATTAAACTTTTCACATCCAATATAAATGCCTTATACTGCCCTTCTATTAATATTAATAATCACTTCTGTTTGAATTATTTCTAATCTTCATGCTAGGGAGATACATGGTTTATAACCATGTTTTTAATATTAACACAATCTAAAGTGTCCATATAGTTGCTCTTACCAGTGAGAGTTATACCTTCCAATATTTACTTCTTGATAACATCTCTCTTTTTTGGCTTGAAAATTCCTTGTAGTATGTCTTATAAGAAAACATTGGTGGTGATAAATTTTCTCAGATTTTTTTTCACCTGGGAATGGCTTTATCTGTGGCTCGTTTCTAAAGGATGACTTTGTTGAATACAATATTTTTGGCTGACAGGTTTTTTCCTCCTTTATCACTATCAAAATCTCACCCCACAGCCTCATTGCCTGTAAGTTTTCTGCTAAGACGTCTGCGTCAAACACATTTGAAGACATTTATATGTGTGCTTTTGTTCCTCCTGCTGCTTTGAGCATCTTCTTTTTGTCTTTAAGCTTTGAGAATCTGAGTATAGTATACTTTGGGATAGACTCGGTTGAGTTGAAGTTGATGGGTGGCCTTTGACCTTCTTGTACCTGGATATTTTTATCTATGTCTAGGTTTGGGAAGTTTTCTATTATTATCTCTTGGGTTTTGTTTTTGTATTGTTTTGGGGTGTTTGTACCAGAAATTGAACTCAGGACCTGGTGCTTACCAAGCAGACACTGTGCCACTGAGCTATATCCCCAGCCCTGTTGGAACAAGCTTTCTATCTTGTCATCTCAAGTCCATCTTAAGCCTCCTTAAACTCCAGTAACCCAAATATTTACTCTTTCACTGCTGCCTGAATGTTTCCATAAAATTCTTCATTTCTCACCATTCTTTTATCCTTTTTGCACACTATTATTTCAAGCACTTTGTCTTTGAGCCTATTGATTCTTTCTTCTGCTTCATCTATGATGTCATTGATGACTTCTAACACATTTTTCATTTCATTTAGCATTGTTTTCAGTTCCAGTATTTGACTTTCTAAAAAAATATTTCAATTTCTCTTATAAATTCTGTTTTTATGTATTTTCCTGGAGTTCAATGAATTTTTTAAGGCAAACATTGAATACTCTGTATTTGGTTGTATATTGTTGTTTTTGGTTAATTCTTAGAGTTTTATTTTGTACATTACAGAAGTCATAGGTCCATAGATTTTATTGGTGGCTTTTGTCATATGATTATGATGTCTCTTCATTGAAGGATTAAGTATTTATTGTAGTCTTTGTAATTTTATTTTGTGCCTGTCTTTCCAGAAATTCTAAGCAGGCTGACTATTTTCTCAGAGTCTGTAAGTATTACCACTTTAGCACTAGAAGGTGCTGCCCATCCATGTTTGCTGTAAATCTATAGTTGGTGTGGTGACACTATTGTAGCATTACAGGATGCCCAAGGTCAGTGTTTCCCAGTTTTCCAGTTGGCATGCCCAGCATGGTGGTCAGGAAAGGAGAAAAGTGTTACTAACAAGGGTAGCACCTCTCACAACACTCTGTTGAGGCCAGGAAAAACCCAGACAAGTTTTGTACAGAAACCAGCCTATGGTCAGATGCACAGGCTTTTGTCCCTGGACCTTACTGTGAAAACTCTGGTGCTAGGCTCCTGTGCAATTAATCAGTGGCTCCTTCCTTCTTCCCCAGAATGAACAATGGCTTTCCATGTTGCTGTGTCCTGTGTTTGGGCAGAGATGTTTTGGACAATCCCATAGTCATCCAAGCTTCTGTGCTGGATCACATTGAAATAGGAGACATATAACTCGCAACCTGGTGGATGTCCGATGTGCCAAGCTCCCGTCCTCCAAAACCAGAGGATGAATTCCAAGGAACAATGAAGGTTAAGAGTAGGAAAGATGTACTGAAAGACAGGAGGGGTCCTGCAAGTGGGGTGCCATGGAGGTCACTTCTCCAGGGATCTTTTACAGAGCAAAACACAAAGTAAGTTCAAAAATCATGAGGTGAGTACAGCCTGGGTAAAACTACAATGAGTTCATAAGATTACAAGTATAACTGCTTAGGTGATATTGCTCCATGAGGGAAACTGACCATGTAGCAAGGGTATGTGGTTGACATCATTAACCTTGGCTTAGGACTTCTACAGCGGGAGCATTTCAGGGAAGGCGTGGTTCCAGGTGTTCTGGTTTGATGCACATTGTGACTTAATGGACTGGGTGATACCAACGAAGCATAATCTCAAGTTTCCCTTCAGTTTTTAGGGAATTATGCAAATCTGGCCACTAGGACTTTAATCTTCAGGACTTGTCTTTTTCAGATGCACCTCTAGCCACAGTATGATGTGTTCTCATCTTCTACACTGACTCCCTCAGAGGTCCAGCCCTGTCTGACTGCCAATCAATTTCTCTCTAACTTAGCTGCCTATAACACAAAGTCCTACAGTGCACTGAGACCAGAGCGGGGCCAAGACCCACACTGGTGTGTTCGACCCGCTGCTACGGTGTACTCCTGGTGCAGTACCGCTTCAAGCAGATAAAGATGATGCAGATCAAACTAAAAATTCATTGAAATTCTACCATTTGCAGGAAAATTGACAGAACTAGGTTTTATCATATTAAGCAAAATAGGCAGAACTCAGAAAGATGGATATTGCATGTTTTCCCTAATAGTTGAAATTCAGAACAATAAAAAAGATGTGTTTACATTGTAAAATATTACTATATTAGACAAGAGGAAGGGAGCAGGGAAGGGAGGAGCGGGGCAAGCCAGGGTATTAGGGGGGGGGGAATGTGATCAAACATGATATATGTGTACAGGAAATACCACATTTAAACCCAATATTTTATAAACTATATAGGCATTAATAAAACATTTATTAAAAAATAATAGTGTAAGTTCACATCACCAGGTCTGTGGGTCTCCGTGCGGCAAAAAGTTAGTCTTAAAGTTGGACCCACTGGCACCAGGCTGAGGACAGAGGCGGGGACCGGTGGGTTTAGAGTCTAACCCCACTGGCACTGAGCTCCAAAGTTCTCTGCCAGCCTCCCGGCCCCTCCTTTTCCCCAGGAGTCCGCGTTTTGTTCCACACATGCTGCCCAAGGACAGGGAAAGGGTCGGGGGTCCAGGCCCTTGGCCGCCACACTGTGAGTACCAAGGCTTTATCTGGGGCATGTGTCTGCGTGCAGAGCCACACCGCTGTGCCAGGTAAGGTTTATCTGTTAGGTTTCAGGGCCTGGAGTGGGTGATTTTAGAGAAAATCTTTTTGCCAGGAGAAAACTGGCTTTGGCGGAATCTTGGAAATAGTTTTGGACTGATAGGTCTCTCTGAAGCTGTAGCGTTGGAATGAGAATTGATGAACAAGCTGTTAATCTTGATTAAAAAGCTATTTTAGGTGGTTCACAGTCTTATCTTCCAAAAGCAAGTAACTGCCTTATTTTTGCTTGTTCTCAGTACCCCGAAGAGCAGGAGAAAGAAATATATGTGGTTCTGTTTTACTTAACAAGGTGACAAGAAAATACGCTGATTTCGATTCTCAAGTTTTCTGTCCTTTTGGAAGGTTTCTGAGATGAGTACAAATTTCATTTACTATGCTTGAAAATGCATTTAGTTTTGTAATAATTCTTTACTGGATGATTTTGATATTATATGATTAGATGTATAAAGTTTATTTTAAAATAATCTATAGTCTGTTTCAATTTATTTAACAAAAGTAAAAAATTACTTTAGTTTTACAAGACTAATTTAGTCATTTTTGCTTTTAATTTCTATTCTATCCATTAATATAACATGTAGAAATTTTATATTTTATTGATTTTTTTGACTAATAATGTCATAATTATTTTGTAAACATTTTGAAAAAGTTTACGTTCTGGTTACTGGAAATTGCTTAACTTTTTAAAACATTTTTCTATTTCTGGTAGTTTTGCCAATGTGAGACGCAGTTGTGTCTCACTCCGTTCATGTTTCCGGGGGCCACCACGTCCTGGCGAGCTCTGCTTCTTTGATTTTTTATTCCAGCTCTTCCTTCTCTCTAGCTCCTCTTCATCTCTGCCACCTAGAACACCTCAGGCTACAAACCCGTCAGGGTTTTCTAAGAACTTTTGCATTTGGTGTCCAAGTTTCAGTCAAGAAATACTCCAGTCTCTACAGCACAAGCTGTAGTGTTCTAGAACAATCAAATCTCATCCCATTAACAGGCCTCCTCCCACTCACAGAGAAAGAGGCAGAAGAGCTTGGTCTGCAGAGATGTGCCGTGACCACTTCCCCGGACATAAAGAGTTTTTGCTTCTTATTGTAAAGAATCTGAAACAGCTTTTAGGATGCTAGCATCTACTTTTGATTTACCTACTTCTATCTCACTTATGATTCTTTTAGAATAGAAGAATTTGTCCTAAAGATTTTATGTTGGGACAAATCCCTGCCATTACTTTTGAATATCACAAGGCTTACAGCAAGTTCTACTCTTTCTTTTAATACTTAAAATAATCTAGTGACTCCACCAGAGTTCAATTTCAAAACAACCAGCTACATACCTCAAAAGTGTGCAAGAAAGAAGCTTATTCTAATATTCTCCAAGATCATGGAAGGAACTGAATATAGTATATGGAGTCAGTGATTACAGCAGATGGCATATATTGTCTTTACTGTTCTGCCACCTTGTTGAGAAATTTAATTTTTTGCAATTAAAATTTGACCACAAAACATGCATAATATTAGCTTTTGCCTTATACCAGTGTTGCCAGGATTACATGAGACAAGATACGGGATGTATCTTGTGTGAGACCTTGGCTCAGTATGGGAAATCAATGCATGACAGTCATTTCTAGTAACGGAGGCACAATCCTGAAATGATAAATATATGCCTGGCTTATATTTCATGTTCCAGGGATCCTTTCTGTTTTTCAGCAGGGAATACTATTATACCTACAGGCAAGGGCCAAAGAGCCATCAGTATCTGGAAAAGCACACACGGTGACAGAAGACGGCATGCAGGAAGCAGGTGCCGAGTGATCCATTTAATTCTGATGGATGGCGTGTGTCTGGCATAGGGCTATTTTTAACACGGCCATTAAAACCGGAGCGGATCATGGTCTGCACCCCCTTAAAGGCACTGCCAGCACCTGTCAGGCTGCAGGAGCGATGGGAACAGTGTTCAGTTGTATTTGTTATCCATTGCTGGCCCAAATTTTACTCTAATTATACTTGAAATTCCTGGACATATTTTTATACTACTCTTCCTGCCCACTGTAAATCTATCAAGGGTAATGCCATCAGTGAAGAATTCACGTCTAGTACTAGCTCCTTGCTTTCGCCCTCTACTCCTTACAAGTTGAGTCAGCAACGTGATTACATACGCACAGGGAAAACTATCTCACGCTCAGTATTATCCTTCTGAAAATGGAAAGAATGGACCTGGAGTTCCACTCTGTCTTTGGAATTTGACACAAAATACCTCTTAACACTCATCTGGAACTATTTAAGGAAAAAAAAAATTTGGAAAACAGAATATAAGATTAGGTCATTTGCCCCACACAACCCATAATAAGCTCTCACTCAGCGGCTCCCAGCGCAGGTTCTTGATTCGGACTGAGTCCCGCACTCCATTCTCTGGTCTGCAGGAGAGCCTTATGGGAGAAGGAGGTAGCGCGATTTATCTCATCGCACAGGGTGAGTCACTCGCCCGTAGCATCCCTTCCTCCTTGCTCGTAGACTTCTCATCTAATCACTCAGGGAGAAGCAACCAGAGCTGCGCCTGAGCAGATGTTCTTGTCTTCACGTTTTCTTCTCTCTCTCTTGCCAACGTTGCCCCTGTTGGACTCACTGTCTTGTCGAATGGGTACCTTCTACCACCTCCTAACTTCCCCAATATTTACCTCTGACATCGCTCATCCTATTCTCCAGATGGCAGCAAGGATTGCAGAATTTATTGACTTCTAAACAGTAAAGCAGAGAGTGAATGTCACGCCTGCCCCAAACCTTTCGCTGATCTCTCATGACACTTAGAACAAATGCATAAGTTCTTATTTAGGTTTTGAAGTCTTGGCTCAAGCTTCTTTCCCTCCATTATACGTAAGGTAATGGTTCCTCACTGCATCTCAGCCACGATGGCCCCCTTGCTGTAAGCCCTACAAACATGCTTTTACCTCAGGGCATTTGCACTTGATATTCTGCTGCCCTGAAATTCTACTCAGCCACACACTTGCAGGACAGTCCCAAGTGCTCACTGTATTCAGATTTCCATTCGCGTGTCCACTGACCAGAAAACATTCCTTGCTTTTTCAGATTTTGCTTTTATTTTTGTTTTCTTGAGACAAGGTCTTTCTATACAGCCCAGGCTGATCTTGAACTCATGACATTGCCTAGGAATGCCTCCAACTCAGGGCAGGCCTCGCCTCACCTCCTGAGTGTCAGGATCACGGGTCCAGCTTGGTAGAAAACGTTATTTGTGTTGGTCCGTGTTTGCCGTGCGTCATGGTAACACCCTCACGGGGAGCTGGTGCCTGCACACAGCACATCTCAATCCTTTTTGGTTCCTACTCTCGCCCACTATCCCCCAACCCCCATCTCCCGGTAAGTTTCTCATTTGCAAAGTAATTTTCTGTTTGTCTATCTATTCATGAGATTTTCTTTCTTTCTTTTTTATTTTGGGTCTTTTCTGAGGGTCTCAGTATCTCAATATGAAGTTCAGGCTGGCCTTAAACTCACTTTGTAGCCCAGGCTGGTCTCAAACGCACAGCAATCTTTCCTGCCTCAGCCTCACAGGTGCTGGGAGTACAGGAGATTTTTTTCTAACATAGGATATATATACATTCCTGTCCCATTTTCTTGTTTGATTTTACTTTATAGCATTTATTACTGTCCAATATGTTGTTTTATCTTAGTTTATTTGACTATTATCTGTTCCTCCTCGTATTAGAATGTAACATCCACGAGAAAAAACTTGGTTCTTTGAGTTCCCAACACTGATGACATCACCTGTCTCCCTAAGACCCTCGTCCAACTAATCTTCCATTTATTATTTGGTTCAAGTGTTCAGGTTTGTTTTGTTTTGTGGTAGTTGGAGTGGGATCCTTTGAGGAAAACTTTCCCATATAGAGCTGATGTGTAGATTGCATCTTTTATATTCCAGAAGGCCAGAGGCAGCCGCCCCTTGGATTTGCGTCCTGCACAAATCCTAGTGTTTACGCTGACCCTGTGAATAAGCAAAAAGAAAGGACTGGATAGAGATCCAAGCTGCACGCTAATAAAGAGGACCAGGAAAACCTAATCAACTTAGAGCAGGTGAAGCCAACAGTGTTGTCCATTTACTGTTGATGATATTACCATGTAATAACACTATGGGCTGAGGTCTTATTAGAGGTCATGTTCTTCCTCAGAATGCCAAAAATTCATAATTTTAGATCAAAACGCATACAGTTATAATTTAATAAGGAGAATGTATCTATAAGTATTATTTTGTTTACTAGTTGATACAGCAGAACTGACATAGACAGTACAAGTGGCATAGGGATCAATTTCTTTCTATCTGTAGAAAGATGGGTAGATAAGGTTAATAAACAGCAGAAACTGAATTCAGAGATGTTTTCAACAGTTATTTGTCAATAAGGGATTTAAAACTGCTTGTGCTAATAGTATTTTTCTGTCAATATCTTCAGAAGATTTTGATTTTGGAATGTTCAGGGAGTCATAGACGTGCTATGTATTTTCCCTCATCCGTTCCACTTTGCCTTTCTTTCCCCTGGCCGCAGGTCACTCTGTGCCCCAAGCTCTCCTCCCCACATTCCTCTGCCTCTGTTACTGCCCACCGCAGCTCTGACCTTCCCTGTTCTGCTGTCTCACCTCGCTTCCCCCCACCGAGACCCACGGCAGGGCCCACAGATCACGGCCCTGGTTAAATACTTCATCTCCCATATTTCAATCTTATTATCAATAAAACAAAAATACTACCACTCTTTTATGGCTTTTCCAATGACAGCAGAGCATAAAGTAAATGTTGTAGGTGGAGAGCAAGAGAAGATGTCGCGAAATCATCAGAACGTGGAGTGACCGGCTGCAGTGAGGGCTCCAGAGAGGACAGGAGAAGAGGCAGGAGTGGTCCAAAGTAAGTCAAGGAGCTGGGAGCGGAGCAGGTGGCGGCACAGGAACTGCGCAGAATGGCATGAGGGGCTTGTAGGGAAATCAGTGTGGCATGTTTTAAAGCCGCAGGATAAGTAGCATAATCCTTTTGCTCGGCAGGGAGAACGAGGCTCTGCGATACGCCAAGTATATTACTATTTATATGCACTGGCAGTTGGTTAGTAAGCGCATGCTCTGGTTTATGGTGAATTAGGAATCAAACTTAAGTAACCATCCTTACTCTCCTACACTCTTCTTCTGAAATTTTATACTGTTGTTTATTTTTCTTCTTTAACATAAAAATGAAGTAGTAATTGTTAATCTGCTTGTGCTGTAGTGAAATTTATTATTGTGTTAATGAATATGACGTAAGTGCAGCGTTTATTGAAGGCTCAGCTCTCCGTCTCATCTGGACAGAAAGAGAATGAACACACACTCGCAGGCAAATGGTCTACCAGCTACTTATCCCGGGAGGCTTTTCTGTAAAACCAACAGCAGAGGCTGTTCAGAGGAGGCTTAGGCTCACTCAGAGTGCAGTCCGTCCCCTGGCCTAGAGCCGCGACTTTCTTTACAACTCTGAATTCAGATGCTTTGGGTATTGCTGTCCACTAGAATACATGTGAGGAAATTCCAAGAAAAAGGTCAAAGAAACCTCAATTTTGTAGACCTCTTTGTACTATTAAATTTTGCCCTAATAGAACAAAAGAGATAAGAAAAATCACAGAGATCTGTAAATGCTGAGCTATGAGATAGATTCCAGGATTCTTTCAGGGTTAGATGCTAATGAGATTGTAATCTCTTGTTCCTCTTCAGAAAGCAAAAAATGTTTTTCGGCAATTCCTCTCACTTATTTGGAACTCTTAACAGGTAGCTAATTCATCATGAAAAGCATTATTCACATTAGACTTCTGAACTAACTTTACCACCCACCATTTGGGGTGCAAATAAATAAATTCTAAGGAAATAAATTTGAGCTGGGAATGGGTATAGATATTTATAAGCTTAACTACATGGGAGTTGGAGCAGAAAGATCACAAGTTTGAACCTAGCCTGGCCAGCACAGGAAGGACCTATCTGAAAATGAAAAAAAAAATTGAAAAAGAAAAAAAATACTAAAATCAATTTTCAAATTCACACATTGATTTGATAAGAAAAAAAATCTGTATCTTTGCTATGCTAGATATTTGCCTTTCAAATTCCTAGAAATTGGAGTCTTTTCTTCTGTTAGCTATTGCCAATATTTTGTTCCTATCTGAAAAATAAATTTTAAATATTGTAATGTTAAACTCAGAACGTGTCTTTATGCAGTGAGAATTGTATTTTTGTTATTCTTGCATGAAATAAAATATTCATATAAATAGAAAAATCAGTTAAATAATTCTCCTATGTGAAGGGCTTTTGTGTTTTGGTTTGGGTTTTTTGTACATGTGTGGGATTGAGGACTAATCACGGGGTTTCACACTGGGCTTTTTTTGAGACAGAGCATGCAGGCATATGTCATCCTCTACACGGTCGAGTTTTGTCTGAAACTATCATTTTATGCTACTAGTTGATACAGTGGAACGTACATAGACCATGCAAGTGGTACAGGAATCAGTTTCTTTCCATAAGGTCACAATGTTTTGAATATTTGTAAATATTTTTCTAAGACAATTTAATGCATTCAATAAAACTATTTTATAATGCTTATAAAATTAAATGCTGGGTTTTATTTGTTTTGTAGTATAAAATAATAAATATTCATTTCCTTCATTCATTCATCATATTTGGGGAGGACATACTATGCTTATAGCACACTGTCCTATAAACATGGAGAAAAAAATGAGATGAACAATGTTTCTATGTTCACAGAACTTGTGTGCTTGTGGTGGGGGGTATAGAAAATAGATGATAGATAGACAGATAGATAGATAGGATAGATAGACAGTGGAAAGTTAGATAGATAGCAGATAAATAGGTATTATTGAACCGAATAAAACTTCAGGAGAATGGGCATCTTTAGATTGAGGGGTTGAAGACCTGTTTCTGAGAAGGTACTCCATGTATTTCCATGTGAATACAAGGCTTGGATAAATAATATTCTTAACAGCCAGTAACAATGACAAACTCTAAAGACAAGAACTACCACATTTTAGAAAACTGCAGAAAAATCAGTGTGATCAGAACAAAATGGTCACAGTGAAGAATGCTACAACATGAGGTTTGGGGTAAAAGCTAGATCATTCATGCATACAAGGGTAGCATACAAGGGTGGCTTTATTCTGTATGCGGTGCTTTATCAGCTGTAACACCAATGTGGCAAACCATTCCAAAATGTAAAGACTGAAAAAGTATTTTTGTTTTGTTCCCAAATCTGCAGTAATTCACGTAGCAGCTGCTGAAGTGGTCCAACCTGGAGCATACTTATGTGACTGCCAGGTTGGTACTGGCTATTGGATGGGAGGTCAATGAACTGTAAGGATCCTTCACACGGGCCATTTGAGAACAGCCTCTTGAGCTTATGCACACATGCAGACTAGGCAATGACGTAAGAACCCTAGTGGAGTAGGAGGATGTACCACACATCATGATCTACTCTCAAAGACCATGTCACACTCTTGACCAGACTCAAGGGAAAGGAATACCTTTTGGCAGAAAATATATCAAAGTCACGCTGTAAGGGGAAACAATAAGATAAGATGTCCACTGCAGCCATTTTGGAAAAACTGTCAAATTTTATATTTAGGCCATGACAATTTCTATCTCTCTCATAAGCAAAAGTCTCATTGCAAAATTACAGTAACTCAATGTTCAGAAATTCATCATCTAATCAGAGGTAGGTAGAGAAAGTATTACTTCTATAAAGTTCCTCAAACAGAGCTCATTGAGCACTCTTTCTTATAAAATGATGTGTGACATATACAGCCAGGAAGATAATTTTTCTAGTTCCCCTAATACCCAGAAGTTGGGCAACCCTTTCAGGCCCCCTTCGGTCTCTCTCTCAGACAGAAGCTTTCTTTCCTTCTTTCTTTCCTTCAATAAGTATATTCTGCCCTTAACAACAGCAACAACAACGACAACAACGACAACAAATGCCCAGAAGGAAATCGATGGAGATGTTGGATTACTTTTGCAGACATTCCATTCAAAATGGTAGTGATGGGGACAGAACCCCGAACTCGCTGGCCCATGCCCGTTCTGAAATGCCAGGTGCATGCTGCTAGACTTTTCTTTTATTAGAGTTCAGTTCTCTCCCTCTGAGGTTGTTTCTTGTGGCCCTTTGCCAGACTCGATGAGTTCTGTGTCCTGAATTCTTGGCTTACCTTTCTTTTGTGAAGTCTCTTTATGCCTATTTCCTGATCATAAACCTTTAAGACCTTAAGACATCTTCTTATTTTGGACTCTTAATCCTATTCCCTTTTATTCACAGTTGATGGAATGTTGTTGTTTGCCGGCTTCTGGTGTATTAATGTATAATTCACTCCAATGGATAAAACTATAACCGCTGGTCAAGATAATCCACCGTCTTCCTCAACCTTATCGTGAACCTGCCTTGGGACAATATCCGTAATATCCTTAATATCTTTACAAGCCATGGTGTATAGAGGAGAAGATATTTAAAGCATATTATCTTAATCCTTAGAAAGGCATTCGCCTGAAAGCTTTCATGAGGAATCATCTTCAATCTCGCCGAGACCTTTATGATATGTCTTAAAGTACAATTGGTCTTCTTCCTTAAGCCAACCCTTAATTTAACTATCATTTATTTTCTAGAGACATTAGGAAAAAAAGTATTCATTTTCATACGAAGAGAGTTTTTGATATGAAACTTTTATGTACAAATTTATTTTTTTGTTCATTCTCTTCCTCTCACATCTTATCAAAGTCAGTGAAAAGATCTGCCTGAAAATTTCTTTAGTTGGACCCATAAATTCGTTAGTATATTGCATAACCTCTCTGTTACAGCAGGCAATGGTATTATCAAAATTCTTACTACTATAAAACATCTTCTAATCACACTTTCCTTACTTTTCTTTGAGCTGTCAGAGACAGCTTTTTCAAGATTATTTAGGTTTCTGGCACTACTTTGCAAAGGGTTTTGGCTTCTTTATATAGCTTGCCTTAAAGCCAGTACTGCAGGGTTCTGGGTCTTTACAATACTCCACTTTCAGGTACAAAATCTGTGTGTGTTAGCTATTATTGCATAAAGAGAAACAATCATAAAATTTAATGAGTTAAAACAACCAGCATTTCCTTTGCTTGCAATTCTGTAATCTAGACAGGGCTTGAGGAGGGTGACCCGCCCCTGCCCCAGCTGTGAAGATGGCTCATTTCCACAGCTAGGATATGAACACCGCCTATGGACTGGAAAAGTAGCTAGTGCTGGAAGGCCCAGACCTCTCCATACGGACCCACCTCAGACAACACGACGTACTCGGGCATGGGCGTTAGCTTCACAAGCAACGTTCCAAGAAAATCACACATTTTTTTAAAAAAACCTGACTTTATCAACCTTAATGTCACTTGCACTGGACTCACAGGGACGCAGACTCCCCGGTGTCAGGGACAGGAGCGTGGATTTGTACTAATAGGGGCTCACATGGGAGAGGGCGCTGCTGCTGTCCTCTTTGGAACACAAATTTGCCCAAATGAAAAGAAACTGTATGGCCTGTTAAATAGCAGTCCTCTGGCTATCTACGAATGAGAGACATATACTAAATAATTGACCAAGTTTAGGAAATCAGTAATGGCAGAAAGAAACAAATGGAGAATGGGTTGGACAGGCTTAAAGGTGTAATGAGCAGAAACAGGTAAGAGGTAGTTACTGAGAAAAAGAGATAATCAAAAGTTGCTTTTAAAGTTTGTTTTGGAGAAATTATGTGAACTGTAATTCTATTTACCTAGTTGAGGAAAACTAGCAAAAATACAAGTTTAATGTTCTGTTTTCCAGAGAAAAGAAATTAGGAACTGAGCTTTGTTAGAGTTCCTTACTAGACATCAAAGTGCAGATGTTATTAGACTATTGCATACACATATCTAGCCCTGAGAGGACCCAAAGGAGATATCATACATGCGAACACTCTTTAGTGAATGAGAGGGTGTCTTCCACATGCAAAATTCATGGGTGATAATGAAATGAAGCAATTGAATTAGTACACAGAGGAAAATGAATGGGCAGTCCATGGTCCTACAACATTCTAGTGTTAGGATGATGGGCACAAAAAAACGAGCAAATAGAGGAAAATTTGAAGGAACAACTTGTGGAGGTTGGGAAAACCAAAGTGCCTAGTATTGTAGAAATCAAAATCAATGACTCAGATACAATGACTGCATAAAAACACTACGAAATTCAGCTAATTTAGAAACATTTTTAGTACGAGTCAGTCAACCCAAAGGGCTCCACTCCCCTCTACATTTCACAAGGGGCAGCACAAGGGCGATTAACCAAAACCAAGTAAAAGTTCTCCTCCTCACTTAAGTCCTGGTCCTTGAGCTGTGCAGAGTCAAACCTGTGAGCATGCGCACAGTGAGCTACTCCTGGTCAGTGCAGTTCCTAAGACCAACAGAAGTCAAGAGGAAGAAACGGAGACCCCGTCTCTCAGTGTCACTTTGTTGAAAAAGTATATGAAATACACTAGTGCAGGCATCTCTGGAAAGTATAATCTGCCGTACAAGTAAAGCATACTGTGTCAGAGCAGTAGTACTGTTTTCCTTAAAACAGCTGGTAAGATCAGCCTAGGAAGGAGATCCCCGGGTTTCCAAACTGCTAGATGTCATCAGTAAACCTTAGCACAAGCGACTTCAGAAGAGGTAAACCCATGAAAATCAGACTGAACAGGAACATAGTTTGGAGCTGGAATATTCCCAGAGGGCCTCGTGTCAAAGGTTTGGTTCTAGGTTGGCTCTATCGGAAGGTCATGGAAACTTAAGAGGTGGGGCAGGGCTCACAGGAAGTGTATTGCATAACTGGGAGAAAATCTTCAAGGAGGATTATGGGATACTGGGTTCCTCCTCTATTTCTATCCTGGCTTCTGTGAAGGGAGCAGTCTCCTGTCCAAACGCTCCTGTTGTGATGTGCTACTCACCAGAGCAATGTGGCCCGTCAGGCATGGATGGAAACCTCCTACACTGTGAGTCAACGTGACCTGTCCTCCCCGTGAGCTGACTACTCAGGTGCTCTTCACAGTGTTGAAAACTGACACAAGAAGGATCAAAAGGAGAGGGTGATGAGAGCATGACGTTAGCTAATACAGCCGACCTTGTGAGAAAGCTTGCTTCTCACAAGGGAGCGGAAAAATACGGAGCAAAAGCTCAGAACACGCACAAATTCAAAGATGCTGTTTTTAAAAATTGGAGATATCTGCCTGCATTGGAAACATGAGAGAACCATAATAAAAAGAAAAATCAAAGGAGAAGGGGTAGGCACATCACTGAGGAGAAGCCAGGCCTGGAATCTTCGAAGCAGTTAGACATTTGGGGAAAGCCCTAGAGCGGGAGTGAAGGGACACTATTCGCTCTTCAGTAGGAGAAGACGTGCTTTTGTGAGTATAAAAATAAAATTCAGCCCAAGGAATATGCATCATTTTTAATTCATGGTTTCTAATTTTTTTTTTTTTTTACTTTAAAAGTATTAATGTAATAGCCATCCCAGGCAGACCACACAATTAGTCCTCATCATAACTGCATCTGCCTCTCTCATCATCTGAAATGAAACTCATCTCTTCTTTAATTTCGCTCAGCTTCACTCTGCTACCTCTTTAAAGCTATATCCCTAAAAAGATCAGCTGTAGGAATGCTAACCGGGAGTCAGCCAAGTTAGATTAAGGTGTTGGACCTGCTGCTGGTTTGCTTCTGACAATTTCATTCCATTTCTTCTTTTTTGGAATGAAGCTTTTGTACTACATGATCATGGTGATAATATCTTGTATTTATACAAAAACTGAAAAAAATAACTACATATATGTCCCCCTTTGCCCTAAATTGTTAAGCTCAGAGAAGTGGCAAGTTTTCAAAAATACTCAATTCATATTTCCCAGATCTCATATGGATATATTTCTTATCATGTACTTTATAATTAATCCTGAATTTTATGGTGGGTGTTTAACTTTTAACATTTGTAAGTCTCAGAAAACTATATACCTGACCTCTTACTTTTTCTTTTTCCTTCCAGGTTCTTGTAGCCCATGTATGAATCAGGACATGCATTTAATCATGAAACTAAGGGTAATCGATACAGAGATTTTTAATATTAATACTATAATAATTAAATCAAATGTTATGCCAGTTTTTGTTCTTTTTTTGTTTTTTGGGGTTTTTTTTTGTTTGGTCTTTTTGAGACAAGGTCTTGCTATGCAGTTCAGGCTGGCCTTGAGCTCACTTTGTAACCCAGGTTGGTCTTGAACTCTCAATGATCCTCCTGCCTCAGTCTCCCAAGTGCTGGGATTACAGGTGTGCCCTCACACCTGGCTATTAAGCTAGTTTTTACATGAAAATTATTTTCTATTCAGAATCAAACAACTTAGTTCTGACTACCTTAGTCAAAATCAAGCAGGTTATCACATATTTATTTGCATTCATGTAAAGTTAAGAAATACTATTTTTTATTTTAAAAATAAAAGGAGGAAAACATTAACAGACAGACAACCTTTAACAAAATAGCAAAAGAACAGTACAGACAATACAAGAAATACTTTTAAACTGATTTATTATAAACTTGCTGTGCTTAACATGCACAGTTTAACATTCAAAAAAATTCCAAATAATAAACGTGGGACACTTAGTATAGAAGCCTGGTGCTCTGGGGAAATGGGAAGGTCTGATAGATTGGTTCTACGTTCACATCGGGAAAGAATGGCTGTGGGGATTGTTGAACTCTATCCATGGACAGGACTGTTGCTTTATCTTTACTTGTTTCAGTAGGTTCAAATCCTTAGATTGTTTCAGTAATTTGCAGTATGTATTTAGGTTACATAGTAGCTTTGTGAGACTGTCATCTACAGTACAGTCATGATTTTAATAAGGATAAAATGTTGAGTGCTAGAAACATCAGTATCGTTAAGATTATTACCACTAATGTTTACATAATTTTCCTATATGCCTGGTACCATTTGAAGGCTTTCACATACACAAATTAAGGTGCCCCTTAACCTACCGGGTTGTTTTTTTCTGTCTATAACAAAATATCTAAGTCAGGTTACGACTATAAAGAAAAAATGCGGAGACCTAAGGGCGAGGCCCCAGTGTGTGCTCAGCTCTGCTGAGGATCTCGTAGCAAACAAGAGGAAACCAGGTCGCAGGGAGAAATCGCAGCACTAGCAAGACCTGGCTGATGGGAGGGGCAGAGAGACACCCTGGCTTCTCCCACCACTTCCCACGGTAACCTCTGAGACCCGAGGCCCTCCCTGCGGGACGCAGACCTTAGCCGTCTCACACCATGTCCCAAACCACTCCCTCGAGACCCAACTCTGGACCACAGGGGGGGCTGGGTGCAAAGGACGCTGAGGTCTTAGCCTTAGTGACTGTACTGCTATTTCAGCTGAGGAGCTAAGTCCCAAGGGCAAGGACTCACGCTGCTTTCTAGTGAACTGGTACTGAGCCTGGGTCTTGTGTTTCTCTTGCTGAGATTCCAGTGCCCAGGTGCTGGGGCCACAGTACTGTAATTCTGAGTCCAGCGGTTTTCCGGCCGCATCTTAGACGTGTCCTTCTGATCACTGGTGTAGACCCCAGGCGCTGGCTGGAAGAATCTACCCACCCACTGAGGGGGGAAGAGGACGAAACCTAGAGGGTAGGTTATTCAATAATGCAATTTAAAAATAAGAATCGTCCTGGGAAAGGAAATTATGGTGGTTGTATTTGCTTGGAAATTTTCTCCTCTGCTTTTGTAATCCTAGCCCGATCTTTCCCTGTTACTACAGGGTGTGCACCTGACGCAGGCTTTTCAGATTTAGCAAAGTTCCATTGCCAGCGCACCACACAGGAGCAGCCGTTGCTTACTCCGATGGAGTCTCGTTGCCAGGTACTGATGAACGCAGTAGGAAATCAAATTGAGAAACCTGGGAAAATAGCTGACCGTCCTAACGTTAAACTACCTTGAACAAAAACGTAACTTGAGTAAAAGTGAAAAATACAAAGCCAAATACAGGGTCCTAAAAGATGTACTTCACAAGATAAAGGACTGAGGCACAGATGCAGGAATTCAAAGTAGAGGTGGAAGCTCTGAATTCTGGGCGCAGTGGCTAGAAGGGGACGCAGCCCCACGGCACTCACCACTGTATTCCTAGGGCTTGAAATCGTGCTTAGCACTGCCCTGTTAGTTACCGGGGGAAAAGGGAGAGTTTACAGATTTTCAGAACTGAAGAGACAACAGGTTGTTTTTATATCCACCCAGCAATGTCCCAGCAAGGCAATCTGAAGAGCACAGGATGGATCTGGAATTCGAAAAGCTACTACAGTTCAATTAACTGTGAAGAAAGCAAAACTATCCATAAATACCTGTCTGCAGTTCTGAGTATAGTTGAAACAGGTAACAGCACATTATATATTAATATACGGATGATTATACATAATTAAAAAAAAAAAAACTAAAGGAAAAGTCTTCTACTTATGACCTGGTTTTAAAAACTTCCCAAAGTATTACGGCATTTAGCTGAAAATGAACGTTAAATGCCACAGACCTGGGCTCATTACTGCAAGCCGGTTGGCTGTGGGTAGTCTTACAAGTGTTTGACTTGTCAGGAAGCCGAGCGAGCGCTCCCAAGCGTATTCCCGCGCTTCCACCGTAACTCTCCCCACGTCAGGCCTCCTGCACACCTGCATTTTCCTTTAGCTGCCTTTCTTACTCTGGTCCATTTGCATGTCACAGCTAGTGCTTATCTCAGTTTCTTCTCAAACTTCATCAGTACTTTCACTCTCCACCGCATTCCTTCCGCGGGGAAGCTGCAGTCTCCCCTCCTTCCCAATTCAAGCAAGGAGGGTGATCAAATACATAAGTATACACGCTTCTCAAAAACTTCGCGCAGAATATAAAAACTGGAACCACAGATATGAGAAGGAAACAATTTTTACTTTCAGATAAGAGGAAGAAAAGTACACAAACAAGACTGCAGTGAGGACAGCCATCGAGAGAGACAGTAATGCTGCTTTTCTCTTTCAAAGTAAACAGTATGAATAGAAATTCCAGCTCAGCGTCGTTCGTGTAGACTTAGGATTTTTCAGAATTGATAAAAACCATTAATTCATTCTTACAAATGGCTCAGAATGTTTCCTGTGGCATTTTGAAATGTGTTCACTTTCAGTACCTCTTGAAGGTTACTCGGGAAAACAAGGTGTCTACAAAGTTTTAATAGAACAAAGAGTGTATCTGTCAGCTCTTCCATGCATTTAGGCGTCGGTGTCTCTGATTGTCAATTTGCTTCAGCTTTGCTCCAGACTCACAGGAATGTTAAGTACTTGGGGGATTAAATTCTGCTCCTTTGGGTTCCGTGCACAAACAGGCTGATTTGGTCTAGTCATCAAGTGAGATTTGCTTTACAATACGATATGAGGACAGTTACTACAACTAAACACAAACAGAAGGAGGAGCCGGCTGGCAAGCCAAAGAGAATGCCAGTGTTTCAGCGGATGCAGGTAGAGACTATTTATAACAGTCCCTCCGCTCTGACTGAGACAAACCCCTGCACCACTCTCCAAGGAAGTCCTAGGTTAAAACCCTCTCTTTAAATCCCATACAAAGCACAGTGATACAACCCTATCTGAAGTCTGGCCTCCTACCTCCCATAAACACAGCTGTGGACTGACTCAAGGGTACAGAATTCCCAAGAGCGGACTACAAGTAAAAGTATAATACAGCCCTCAAAGTGGGAAGAATATTAGAAAAATATACACAATTCTTACTTTCATTCTAACATCTTATATTTTTCTAATTTATATTTACATCCAGGTAAATGTTGAGAATGGAGAAAAAACTTTATTTAATGATGTATGCATGACTCTTAACAGAAGCTACATAATTACTGTTAATCCATTACATGTATTAGTGCAGTCCATGTATACTGAAGTATTAATACAGTAATACACAGTTTTATAAGAACATGGTTTATAAATATAAAAATAACAGTAAGAAATGTTAAAGACATCAAAATGTTATAATTCTATAATTTTAAGCAAAATTTTATAATTCTACAAGATATAATTCTACATGGTTTATAAATATAAAAATAACATAGTAAGAAATGTTAAAGACATCAAAATGTTATAATTCTATAATTTTAAGCAAAATTTTATAATTCTACAAGATATTAAGTAGTATCATATTGTACACACTATAATGACTTCATTATAAACCAAGTAGAAAATGAAGTTGTGGAAATATCTTTTCTTTGTTTTTCCATGACATTCTCCTACAAATTTCTGTGATTACTTTTAGACTCCAAAAATATGTTTTAGAGCTTATTAAGAAGGAAACTTTAAAAAAATGAAATACTACTTTCAAGTCTTAATAATTATACAGATATGTGTGGAAATTTGACTAGAAAACTATCATTCTTGCTAATTTTTATTGGTTGTTTTAGCACACTGAGGAGTTTAAGTGTTAAAGAATTTTTCCTAAAACATTTTGAAAATTAAAGTAAAAAACACTATACAGTTTTTGTTGTGGTGCTGGGGATGGAACCCAGGGCCTTGTGCATGCAAGGCAAGAGCTCGACCACTGAGCCTCATCCCCAGCCTCCACAAAATTTTATTTGAAAATCTTAAAAAGATTTAGAAATGTAGAATGTGTAAACTTTGATTGTTTCACACAGATGTATATTTTTATAAGTGTCAAGTTTATAGTTTTTTAAATAACAAAGTAACAAACTTTTCCCAATTTCCTCTGGTATACTAATGAGGAGTATCACAAGTTCAAGTCCAGCCTGTGGAGTTTAGCAAGGCTCTACCCCAAAGTGAAAAAATAATAAAAGGAAGGAGGATGTAGCTCAGTGCAGAGGCCCTGGGTTCAATTTCCAGTATCAGCGAAAATAAAATCTCAATTTGTTCCCTATGATAAAACTTTTTTCCCAATGGGAAACTTACTTTTGCACACATTATTAAAACTTTATTTTCATTTTGAAGGGATAGATTGTGTTCACTTTTGTTAAGTATTTTCTAGTTACTGTAGAACAAAATAGTTTTCACTGGAGTGACTACAGTACTATAAAAGTCCTGTCATATATTAATTAAAACTTCATCTTAAAACTCAAAAAAGGTTGTGATATTTTTTATTACCAAACATCTAAATAACTCAATTACCGGAAAGCTTCTATCTTAAAATGACTGTTACAACGTCCAACGTCTCACTACGAAGTACTCATGAGATATAACACGTGTGAGGCCGTTTAGTAGACAAAATCTGACGAAAGCAAATCAGCTCTTTCTGAGGGTGGGGTGTTCCCTCAGCTCCCCTTGCTGCCTGGGGCTGCGGTGTCTGCCCGTCTCGTGAACTGTCCAAGAAGAAGCGCTGTCTGTCAGCTTGAGATTCACCGCCCTCTTACCCCCAGCAAGGCAGATCTGAGACCGGCTGCCCCTGCCTTCCTCCGGGTCAGCCGGAAGGATTCTCTCCCAAAGGCGGAGTGCAGCCGAACATGAGCCTGTCATTTGAAGCATCTGGCTTTGTGACTTTGACTTTGGGGACTCATATTTCAAACTGGTTATTCTCTCTGTCAGTGATTTCTGTGTCGTGCAATTGAGGTATGGCCTTCAGCGCAGATGAGAAGCGAATATGTCATGAATTTATACTCAGGCGCGTGCCTCCACCAATCGCCCACATCTGCAGCTTCGCAGTGGGTTCCCGGTCAACAATCTCATGCCAACCCTGAGAAAGTGGCGACGTCATTTTAATTCACATTCTCTCTCTCCAAATCATCGAAACATCCCCTTATTTTCTCAGGTTTAGTTGCTCGGGCGAATGACCACCCTGAGAAGTACTGTCAGACTTCGGTCTTCGTATGGGTCTTGTGTAGTTCACACAGCACATATTTAATTCACACTATTCCAAATATACTCAATAATTTTAAGACATTTTAAATTCATTTTTCAATGAATGTTTTAAAATGTAACTCTCTCTTTACCTTAAAGGGTGTCACATAGCTCCTAAAGCAAAATCGGAAGATCCTGACAGCCAGGTTGAAAAGTGCATAGCAGACATCTGATTAGGTGAGAGTGGCTGGAATTTACAGACCCCACTTACAGTAGCTTTAGTACACCTATACTACCTGTAAAATAGGAGTCAGCTTTGAAAGTTAGCAATTAGTGGTGTCAAAGGTGGTGAAAATATCGTACCACAGGGATGTAAGTGCACCCCTGTTTATAGCAGCACAATTTATGACAACCAAATCCTGGAAATAACCCAAATGCCCATCAACTGAGGATTGGATAAAAAAGATGTGTTTTTTATATGACAGAGTCCTACTCAGCCATAAAGAAGGATAAACTGGAGACTTTTATAGGTAAATGGATGCAACTAGAGTCCATGCTCATAGGTGAAATAAATCAGACCCACATGTGTAACCACCATATTGTCTCCCTAGCGTGAGAAACTTAAGGAGTAAATGGGTCCAAAATGTACCATAGATATTGTGAATTGGGAAGAAACAGTTCAAAAGAGAAGAGAAACGGTGATGGGAGAATGGAAGAAAGGAAGAAAGGGAAAAATAAAAAATATATTTATACACAAGCTAGTGAAGATAATGACACAGCTGGTTTCTCTTAGCTCATTGAAAACTTTGTGTTGACATTGTTTGAATAGGGTGTCGAGCCTATATCTTGTACTCTGAATACTATAAAGACAATAATATGCAAGGTACTAATTACTGTGACACTCCTAATAACCTGTTTTGAAACTCTGTTTATTATTCTTTCTCTTTAAAATAAAAAAGGCATACATATTAAAGAAGTCTTTGATGCTCCATAATGACCTGCTACATATATTTCATTTGTCCTAACTTAAACATAATTTATCTATAATGGTTTGTGACTATTCCTTTTGTGTGAGGTCAAATATGAACATTTTAAACAGTATTTATTGTGAAACCACTATCTTTCATGACAACAGTTTTACTGTATCTGTATTTTTATGGAGTATCAGGCAAATGTAATGCAACCTAAGAGTACCTAAAACAGTCCTTATCAGAATTTCAAACTAAACCACTTATTTTTGTCAGTATGCATTACCAATTAAATTCAGTCACTTCAACTAAAAAAAAAGATTATGATGAGATAAAATGATTTAAAACAAAAGGAAAAGCTTGTATGCAACTTAATAATGATTTCATATTATTAATAGAGGATGGGAAAAGGTTATCCTTCACCTTTACTCAGGCAAAAGCCAAAATAATAATCATTATAAGCATCATCTAAAATTAAAACATGAATATTTTAAGTTAGTAATAAACATTCTTCACAGAGAAAATTATTAAATATACTTAACCTTTTTTCCAAGGGTCTATAAAAACATTTAAAAAATCAATATATCAGATTATTTAGTGGTAGGAAAATTCTGTGTCCAGAAAGTACTACAACATATTAATAGAAGGTAGGAAAAGGGTATTTTTCACCTTTACTCAGGCAAAAGCCAAACTAATGATTGTCACAACCATCATCTAAAACTAAAATATAGAAATCATTTTTATTCTTAGTATACTTCAGTTTACTTTCAAAATCATGTATTAAAGTATAATATGTATACTAAATTAAAAAGAAAATGTCTTCAGTAAGTTAATGTTAAAAATCAACTTACATAATATCAAATTTCTTTAACTTTTTAAAAATTCAGATCATAGTCTATTAATATGAAACTACATTTGGAATGATCAAATATTAGTGTTTTGTTTTTTTGTCTTTTGTTGAGACAGGGTCTCCCTATGCAGTTCAGGCTGGCCTTTGAGCTCACTTTGTAGCCCAGGCTGGCCTCAAACTAGCAAGGATCCTCCTGCCTCAGCCTCCCGAATGCTGGCATTGCAGGTGCACTACCATGTCCGGCTTAAAGATTCAGATTTTGCAAAATAAGTGAGACACCTTTATTTTAATTTAAAACCAAGTAATTCTTCAAAGAACCAGGGATCCTAAAAATTTTAAATGAAATTTAATGTGATACTCTTTGGAAAAGTATAAGCGATAGATATGATTGTTTTGCTCTACCAAGAAATTTTCCATGAAATACTTTACAAATCAGTCATATTAAGAGATTTTAACCACTGATCACTTGAGTTATTTCCTATCATTTTTTGTAGATGGTTCAAAATATTCACAGAATATTTTAGATTTTCCTTTTCCAACAGAACCATAGTCATACAATTCAAGTGTATGAAATTATTAGTATTCCTCAGATGCTGTTTTGTAGTAAAAAATACTATTATTATTAGGTTAATTATGATAAATGTAGGTGTTGATCTGACTAGATTAAGAAACGCCTAGAGACTCAGGCGATATTTTGGGTGGATCTATGAGAGCGTTTCCAGAAAGGCTGGCATCGAGTCTGTGAATTTAACAGAAAACACCCTTCTGTGGGAGCGAGCACTGTCCAGTCAGTTTGCGGCCCAAAGAAGAAGCAGAGGAAGGACAGGAAGTTCTGTCTCTAATAAATTTCCTCTCGTAGGTCTATTTATCTGTAGATCTATCTGTCAAGGTCGTATTACTTCCATATCTGGAAAACCCTAATATACTTAATTACATCTTTTTATTTAGATTTTATAATTTTTGGTTCTCTTTGTACACAGGTATTTCTCTAACTTCTATGAGAAAGAAGAGGAAGGACTGGGGATATGGCTCAGCAGCACAAGCGCCTGCCCGTCAAGCACAAGGTCCTGAGTTCGATTCCCGGTACAAAAAAGAAAAAAAAAAAAAAAACATTTAATGGCACAGGAAATGAGGAAATTGCAAAAATATTTTGAACAACTACGTTCTTAATATAATATTACAGTGGGATATATGATAATAAAATAGTGAAGGAAAACAAAACACATGCTCTTTACTTATGGAAAAACAAAGCATTTAATAGATTTTTTAATATGTTACTGGTTGAAAATAGCTATTAAAATAGGAAGAAAGAATGATCCGATTATTTCTGTTTAAAAATTCTCTCTTAGAAAAATACTTCAGCTGGGAGGGTGACTCACGCTTGTTACCCTTGCAGCCTTGGAGATGGAGGCAAATGCTACCCCAGCCTGGGGATGACCGAGGGGCTTAATGAGATCTTGACTCAAAATAAAAAGTTATAAAGGCCAAGTATGTAGCTCGTTGTGAAGACTATGGGTTAAATACAAGCACCACACACAAAAATATAAATATATAAAAAGAAAAGGGAAAACCCCCAAAACTTCTTACATCTGATAGGCCAAGATTTCCAACACAGATAATCACACTTGGAACACTGACTTGAAAATGAAAGGAAATCACAACAGAAGCCTTAAAACCTAAACTAACCCAGGAGCCGCCAGTTTGAGATTACACTGATTTAATAGATAAAATACTTAATGTAAGTAGTAATTTGTGGTTCTCTGGATATTCGTGAGAACAAATTATGAAGAAAGAAGTGAAGTCAATGAGAACATTAGGAAAAGATGAGTGCAGATAATTTCTGTCTAAACTTTCAAGCCAGTGTATGATACAGATTTATTCAGTCATGGAGAGAAGGTGTAGCTGATGCCACCAGGTCTGAGAACAACGTCAAGGTGTCCCAAGCCAAACAGATGCGGAACAAACATAGTGGTTTGCACCATGGATTAGTTTGGCAGAATTGGTAAATGCCAACCTGGTAAGAAATGGTGCTGGATTTCTCTGCACATAAAGAAGAAGTGATAGCCTTACACAGGTAGCCATACACCCATGAAATGAACGGTAATTAATATACAACCAAATACATGAAACCAAGGTACACATTTCACAACAAAAGCAGGGCTCAGGGGTGAAGCTCAGTGGTAGAGTACTTGCATGGCACAGTTAAGGTTCTGGGTTTTATCCAAGCACCAAAAAAAAATTAAATTTAAAACATAAAATTGCACAAATAAACAGGTATAGAGTTGTTAATTAAAAATTAAAATATTTGAATATTTTCACAATAGATAATTCTTTATAATTCTCACAAAAATAAAGCTATATTTGATAATTTTTAAGTGTCTTAGTTGATTTCTTGTTTCTGGGATAAAGTACCCAGTACCCACAGGAGAAGAAGAAAGGCAGGTAGGAGCCCGCAGCCTCTCTTCTGTTTAATTCCAACCAGGCTACAAGCTGATTGGTTGGTGTCACCCCCACCCAGGGCAAATCCATCATCTGCACCCAGAATTATGCTAAGCCAATCAGTACCATGCACCATCACTCACTATCACACCCAGGATCCAGTCACTCACAAAAGCTCACCCCGAGTGCCTGAGGCTTTGAGGGGCCCATAACAAGAAGAACCTCCAAGTTCCCAGTGAAGAGCTTGTGAACAAACATTAACATCAAAATTCCATCAGGCCCGTCACCAGCAACGCCACTCCACTAAAGTCACAGCTCCCTTTGCATTGATCCAAGATCTGAAGGTTTCCAAGACTGCATAACAGTGTTATTTCCGTGTTAAAAATTAACATCACAGGGAAGTCTACGTTAACATGAGCAGAACTTTCTTATTTCATTTAGCCTTTAGTACATTCTGTCTTCTTTGTGGCTGTAGCAGTAGTTTTCATACTTCCAAACTGTTCAAAACAAACTTTCAAATCTACAAATACATTTCCTACAGGGACTTTTATTCTTATATTGACTCCTATTTGGAAAATACAAATGTCAAAATTACTTAGATTCTGTTGAATTAGCCAAAGAATAAAATTATCTTTTGCAAATGGAAAATTCCTTTACTCATCATGTTCTCAAAGTATTTTAAAAATGTGTTGGATATATACTATACCTAGTATTTTTATAAAATCAAATTTACCTTTCAAATCTTCCTAACACAATGAACTGAATCATAAACTCTTGGTTCATAATTGAATGCTCTTGACATATACACATATCAATCAAAAAGCTAACTTTTCAAACAGTAATCTTGGCAAAGGGTAAGCTATTAGTTTTACATATGAAATAATAAGATTTACACTAGTATCCAACTTAAATTTCTCAATTGTTTTGACTAGAAATCAACACCTATAATTACTTTTGATCTTATGAAAATGTCTCTTTGTGAATCAGAATTGTGTGTTAGCAGATTGCTAATATAGCCAAGCCAATTTCTTCTGTCGGATAATGAGCTAATGCTTATTTTATTTATTTATTTATTTATTTATTTATTTATTTATTTGGTCTTTTTGAGACAGTGTCTTGCTGTGCAGTTCAGGCTGGCCTTGAGCTCACTTCATAGCCCAGACTGGTCTGGAACTCACAAAGAACCTCCTGCCTCAGCCTCCCGAGTGCTGAGATTACAGGCATGAGCCACCACGCCCGGCTCTAATGTTTATTCTATATCTGATAAACATTTGTTTCTTCCTTAGATATGTTATACCTGATAAACATTTCTTTTCTTCTGAAAAGAAAAATAATTTTTTATGCATGCAGCAATTCAATCAGGATAGAAGCTCAATTCCAGATCTCCTTGTTTTTCTGTCACACTTAGGACTAAGTCAATAGCCAATGAAACAGAACCTGGTATATTTTAAAATGACTGGGTAGGCACAGAGCGAGAGAAATAAGAAACTACCCAGAATTAACTAAAGTAGACAGTGTTTCTTCCACAGTTCACTGTCATTCAACAGTTCTACCTGTTTTAGCCCTGAGTTTTTAATATCCTCCCATATTGAGACTTCTGATGACAGAAAATCTCCCACTCTCAAACCTACCCAAGTCCATCTCATGGAAGATGCCTAGCTTTGGATTTGTTCTCTCTTATTATGAAAGCAACTTCCAAAATCATCCTGATTTCACATGAAATACTTTTCATCTCACAGTTCTTTTGGATCAGAAATCTATCGGCTGTTTAGCTCAGTGTTTAATCACATTAAAGACCAACTGGAGAAATTGTGCTTCCAAATGTGTCCACTCGCCGTGGCCAACCCAGTGTCCTCCCTGGTCTTTGTCTGACGCCTTAGCCACCTTCTCTTTGCTGGGCATAAGATGGAGCTTCAGAAGGAGAAATTTAATATAGTTCATGCTCTTAGTCCCTGGTTAACCAGCTCCAAGGTAGAAAGGGCGTGGGAAGCTCTGGCAGCGGAAATCTGCTCACATCACAGTGGCCTGAAAGCAGAGTAAGAAGGGGCGTGGGTAGGAGACCCCATTCCAGGTAATGCCCCTGGTGTCGAGCATCGCAGTAGGCTTCCGCCCCTAACAGCAAAATCCGCTCTGGACTGACCCACGGACCACTCCACGGATCTCTACAGTGCCCTGTGATTCAGTCTCCTACTCAAAGTCTCGTCTCTGCACACATGAGACCGTTGAGGACACACTAGATCTAAACCATAACATTTCCCTCAAAAATTATTCATGTTCACCTCTTTATTCAAAGTCATTTAGTCCATCTCTAAGAGCTCCCAAAGACTTAGTTCCAGCAGCTGAAACATTCAAGTCAAAAGTCTCCTCTGAAACTTAAGACACTTTCAGCTATGAGCACCTATAAAAACCAAATAGAAGCTTAAGCATTGCCAAGATACAATGGCACAAGGGCAGCAATATCGTTCCAAAAGGGAGGAAGAGGAGGATGTAAAGGTATGAGACCAAAGCAAGCCGTGAACTCAGGAGGGCAGTGATTAAATTCTGTAGCTCTGTGTCTGGCCCCAGGCGAGGCGTGGTGAAGATGAACTCCAAAGAGCATGGACACCCCCGCCCCTGCAGCGTTGACAGCTGTACTCTTTGGAGCGGCTTTGCTCACTGCCTGTGACTTCCCTCAGCAGACATTCCGAGTTCCTGCTTCTCCACTTCCTGTGGTCTCCGCTGAACTTTTGTATTGACTCTCACAACCTCATGCCCTGCCCTCTCAGGGACATACTGCTTGGCCTATCTCTGAAATCTGAGTGAAAGCCTCCCTGACTCAACAACTCTTGTGTCTACATTCCTGTAAAACTAGCACTGTGTGGATAATGGTGAGGGCTGCTGTCAGCTCCAGCAGTATCCTGGCCCCTTGAATCATATCTGCAGAGGTCTGTGAGTGCCTGGATGGCTGAATTCCTGATATCTCCCTCTTTGGCCCATAATGAGCAGAGCACCCTGGAGCTTTCTTTTGAAATGAAAGCTTTATAAATTTGTTTGGTGATTCCTGAGATGCCCTTCAGCCATCTTTCCTAGGGCCCTGATGCAACATTCTTGGCTTCTTTTAATTTATTTTTTTTTCCTTTTTTGTAACAGGGTCTTTCTGTCTCTGAAAATAAAACCAACTTGGAAAACAAGTTCTAGCACAATTTTAGATGAAACAGCTCCATAACTTGTTTCCCAGGTTGGTCTTATTTCAGTGAAACAGTGTATGTGTCCAGGTGAGCATTGAACTCATTCTGTAGCCCAGACCAGTCCTGAGGTCACAGCTAAACTCCTGCCTCAGTGTTCCAAGTGCTGGGATTACAGGACTGTGCCACCACACTTGAAGAGCTTTTTAAATGTTAATCGTTTCAGCAATCTTAGCTCTCCTTTGCTACAACTTTGCAGGTGCTTCCTTTTTTCAAATACAGAAACACTTTAAATATATTTTTTTCTTCTGCTTTTTAGTGTAGATTACACTGAAAGCAGAAAGCAATACTCATGCTACAGCCTGAATACTGGGCTGACTTAAAAATTTTCTTTGCCAGATTAATTGGTCCACTTCCCTTAATCGCAGTCCCTCACAAATTCTCAGGACAAGGATAAAATGTAGACGAATTGCCTGCAGAACTTATGAGACTCAAACATAACTGCCAATAGAGTCCTTGTTCGCACCTGAACATACTCAGATGGTAATACTGAATATTACCATCTAGATTTCTATTAGCATTTTGTCTTCTCAGCTCCAACAAAAATCTCTGTCTTTGCTCTGCTTAGAGAATTCTATAGTTTCTCTAGTTAGCATCTCCAGACCTTTCCAAACTCTTCTCAAAAACCAGTTCTAAGGGTTTCTGAATCACATGTCACAGAAATGATCCAAGTTCTCTAGTACCAAAACCTATCTTAGTTAATTTCTGTTCACTGAATACCCAACTCCACAACTTTAGAAGGAGTGTTGTTTCAGGTTCGTATTTTCAGTTCACGGTTCTTTAAAGCACAAGTGGCATGGTACAAGGGTCTGGAGGAGGAAAGCTGCATACATCATGGTGGCCAGCAGAGTGGACAGGGAGGAGCCTGGAAGGGAAACATGTCTTCCAGGTAGCTCCAGTGCCCCATAACTGGTCATTTAGCTCTGAGCTCATCCATGGATTAAACCACTGTTAAGTACAGCATCCCCGTGATCCAGTCACCACCCAAAAGCTCCATCACTGACACTGAAACCTTTGAGGGACTCTTGATCTAAACCACAACAGCTGGGAAATAATTTCTTCACCATCTTGCCATTCAGATATGGCAACTGTGCTTGATTCCCTCATAGTTGTAGCATGGCAGCACATGCCTATAATCCCAGCACTTGGGAGGCTAAATCAGGAGGACTGCTGTGAGTCTGAGGCCAGCCTGGACTGCATAGTGATTTCAAGGTCAGACTGAATTACATAATGAGACCCTATCTCAAAACAAAACAAATAAAAAAGAGAAATAACAAAACATACTTTTGCTATGTTCTATTCACTAGAAGCAAGTCAATAAATCAATCATACTTGAGATGAGAGAATGACAAAAGTACACAAATAAATTATGGGCTGCCTCTGAGGCTGATGACCATAAGGTACTCCAAAAATAGTGTCTTCAATTTATCTCTTAAATTTGAAAGAGAAAATTACCCTAAAGTTTTTAATGTCACTTTGTCCTACGTTTAGGCTCTAGAAAAAATTAGAAGACAACAAAATAAGTACCACAAAGAAAAATATAAAACAAAGTGGTAGAACAAAGTGACAACTTACTGATGATATGAGAGGCTGACTCTTTTGATTAGTCAAGGAGCTTTATTTGAGATCTGAAGATGTACATCTGAGGTGAGAAATGGGTGGCCCAGGATTTTCATAACTGATCAAAATTAACACTCAACTAATTCATTTCTCTCCAAGAAACCATTTATCTTGGTTACATTTCTCTCATTCCTGAGACAAAATACCCCATACCCAAAATTAAGGAAGGAAAGATTTATTTAGCTCACAGTCTGTGGAAGTTTCAGTCCATACTTGGTTGGCTCCAAGGCAGGTGGGCACATGGCAGAGAGCAACAGTTCATGGTGGTGGAACACACCAAATGCAACAAGAGCAAAAAGGGAGGAGCTGCAGCAAGCCTCTTTCCCTCCCTTACACTGTATGCAAACTACCCACCCCAGAGCAGATGTAGCATTCACAGCCATAATCCCAGCATTGGACCATGGATCTATCAAAACATCTAGAAGCCTGCCCATGACTGCATGAGGTTCCGAGGGGACATCCAAACACAAACCATAGCACCCATTTCCAATATATAGAAATGTATAGATTACAAATAAAGAGATTGAGAATGATATACTAGCACTAATCAAAGACAAGTGAAAGTATATTAATCTCAGAGTCAAAAGGAAGCAAATTATTAGGGATGAACAGAGACATTACACAATGACAAAAAAGGCAATACTGCACAAAGACAACAATCTTTAATACATATGTCCATAAAAATAAAGCATAAAAATATGTGATTCAAAACCTGATAAAAATGCTGGTTACCTGGATTTGATCAGTACATGTTGTATACATGTATTGAAACATAAAATTATAACTCATAAATATGTTTAACATTGCATGTTATATAAAAAGGGGGGAAATTTGATAGAACTGCAAGAAAAAGTTGATGAATCCACTATTAAAGCTCTGGAGTTAAACATCCCTCAATCAGAAATACCCATTAGATAATTATTGATGTTACATTTGAATACAAATTGCTAGAGCACTATGATAATGGCATCTGTAGACTAATTCATCCTACAGTGGTAGGCTACACATTCTTCTTAATGTCATGTGGAGCATTCAGTGAGATACACCATATGTGGCACATAAAATTCATCTTGACAAATTTAAAAGTTTGCAAATCATACAATATTTACCCTCAGTACCCTTGGCTCTTTTTGGTAGTTACTCTAAGTCTGGAAAAATTGGGTACTATTTCCTTGTCTGCATTCTGCATCAGGGCACATTCCACCTTATACCCCTCTGTCTTCTCCTCTTTCACGTAGAAGCCCATTCTGGTCTAGTCTATGTTGTTGTGGAAGCCTGTGGTTTAGTCCTTCTGTCGTACACTGGTATATGAGTGTTTGTCCTTGCTTTCTCATGGGGAAATTGAGTAAAAAATGAAGCATTAAAAAATAACATGTAGATGGTAAAGAGAACATACAGGAAATGTGCAGATTAATACTTAGATATAAAATTGTGTTATATATTTTACTGGATTTATGTAACACAAAGTCTGAAAAGATTAAAAAAATAGCCTTTATTTTATGTCTATTGTGTTCTACACAGCCTGGAGAGGGTGTTTACATTAAAAAGAACTACAGTCCTTTAAGGCAGATGTATATAGGTGAGGAAACTAAACTTCAGATTAGTTAAGAGGTTTACCAAGTATTACATAATAAGAAAAATAGGGTTAAAGCCAAAATTCTGTTGGTTTCTAAAGTAAGCCCACAGTTTTCTATATTTTAGTTATATTTCTGTAGATGTTATAAAAATCTACTTGTCTAAATTTACAGATTTTCTCATTTTAGATTTTTGTATGTGTCTTCTTTCCCACAGAAGAAAGTTACTTTTTTTACTGGGCTTAATATATTAACTGAAGAATTTTCATGGGCAATGAATTAATTTATATTAAAACTCAATGAATATTAGATTTATCAAGTAGAACAGGGTGGAATTCTGTTTTATTCTATGCTATTTCTTTACTCCAGGTGACAAAAATAAATAAGTTAATAAGTTAATACTCCTCATGATCCATCATAGTTACTATTTCAAGTAACCAGATTTTTGTTGCACCAGAGTTTCAGTTAATTATATAGACACTACAGAATTGAGATCATTGGAAGAACAGAAAGAGAAAAGCTTGTGTAGAGGGACAAATAGTAAAAGGTAACTTTGACTATATTTACTCTTTATTTGCATTTTTGTTGATATGTTGAGAAAATGTTACATGTATTACCTAATTAATTGCATAACTACTCACTGAGTTTTCAACTTCACTCTATGAATTAGATATTGTATTGGTCCAGTTTTATAAAAGATGAAACAAAACAGAGAATGCCTAAAGCAGTTTCTTTTCTTTTCCTTTCTCTCTTCTCTTCTCCTCCCCTCCCCCTCCTCTTCTTTCTTTCTTTCTTTCTTTCTTTCTTTCTTTCTTTCTTTCTTTCTTTCTTTCTGTCTTTCTGTCTTTCTTTCTTTCTTGGTTTAGCAGTACTAGGTCTCAAACCCAGGGGTGCTATCCCATTGAGCTACATGCCAAACCCTTTTTAATGTTTTGATTTGTTTTTTTCTGAGACAAAGTCCTGCTAAGTTATCCAGGCTGTCCTCAAACTTGTGGTCCTCTTGCCTCAGCCTCCTGACTAGCTGGAATTACAAGCCTGTGCCACTTTGCATAGTTCTAATGCACTTTAACTTGAGCAATATTTCTCATGTGAAATTTTAATTTTGTTACTTTTCTAATGTATACCATTTATGCTTCAGATTAGTACATCCCAAAACTTAAGCTGCATCTAAATCAGGGAGGAATCTCATCAAAATGCAGATTCTGATTTAGTAGACAGCAGGTTGCGTTTGAGATTCTACACTCAAACAAGCTCTTAGTTTGTACACTGAAGATTAAGACTTTGCAGCTTTGTAGTTCAGTAGTGGAACACTTGCTTATCTGTGAGGCCATTGTTTCAATTTCTAGCACTGAAAAAAAAAGAAAAGAAAAGAAAAAATAAAAAAGAGAAGACAGAAGAGAAGAGAAGAGAAGAGAGGAGAGAAAAGAAAGGAAAAGAAAAGAAAGAAAAGGAAAAAGAGAGAGGAAAGAAAAGGAAAAAGCAGACTTTAGATGAAAGGTGTTGACTTTTTTCTATCAAGATGAGTAGTGTAGCTAATGGGCTTTTGTATAGATTTTACAGGATTGAAAATAAAATAGATGTTCATGTTCACCTTTACTAAATAGTCTTCTTAGCCTGATAACAGTTAGCGTGGGTTGTTTAGGACACAGACTATTGTAACATCTTACGCTGTGACTGCGAATCTGGCTCCACCTCGTGTCAGGGTCTCGCAGACCCGGCCATGCTTTCTGGCTTTCTCTCCATGCGGGGCAGTGTTCTCCATGGACCCTTCTAAATGAGCTGGTAGATTTGCTCTTGCCCTCAGATGTTTCTCTCAACACTCCGAACATTGGGCTGTGCACACTGCCAGTGCGCTCTGTGGGAAGTTCTCTGTTCTTGCTCACTCAGGTTGAAGGGAAGATTCAGTTCATAGAAACAGCTCTCTTGTCATCTGAGAGGGGTCACCAGTGCTGAAGGTCACTGTCACTTCCTAGCTCAGGGCTCCCTCCTCTATCTTTAAATCTAGCAGTAGCTGATAAAACCGTTATCATGCCTAGCACGTTCCTCCCTCTTCAATCGCTTCTGTCTGACTCTCTCTTTGGCCTCCACCAGGAAAAGTTTTCTACTTCTTTTTCTAGAAGAAGCACACCTGGGTAATCCAGGAAAATTTCCTCATGTCAAGGTCTGTAATCCTAATCACAACTGGAAGATCCGTTTTCGTCATTCATAAAATATATTCTGATTCTGAGGAGGAGGATGTGAATATTTTTGAGAGATCGTTTTTCTATAGGAAGTTTGCATGAGGTGGGCTTAGTTTCGTCATGTTTACTAGCTACAGTGAGAGGAAAAACTAAGTGAAGCTGAAAAAGGTTTTACTGAAGAAAATAAAGGAGCCCTAAGAATTTCCAAGTCCGCTCCGCAGACTCGTTTTCTACGCCGAGCCCTGTCGTACTTACCAAATGCGAGTTTCTCACAAAGCCAGTGTCCTCTCCTTTTTCCTGGAGAGGTGCATTTCACGAAGGATGTGTGACCAAACGTTTGTCATTCAGCAACCAAGAAGGCTGGAAAACTTAACCTGGGAATGTTCTCTGGTATGCATTTTGCCAAGTATAGGGAAAAAATATTTCTTACTAAGAGTTGGGTCTGAAGTATGTATCCACCCCGCGTGACCTTCCTTCTCAGATGGACGACTGGGACGGGCTGTGCCTGCCTGCTTCATCCTCAGCGCCAAGCTAGAAGGAGGATGAGAACCCAGGCCGCTCGAAGTACCCACGCAGCTCCACCTACACGGGAGGGTTGATAGGTGATACCTGGAGTTGCATTCTGAAAACGCTATGTTATTTAAAGGACCGATAACCCACAAAGTCGTAAAAGTTAAATCTCAAACTTTTCTTAAAGGCTTTTATAATTTGTATATCAGGGATAATTTAGATATTTTGAATATCTGTAGAACTTCTATGTATGAACTCAGGAGGTTTTTCCCCAGTTACAGGGTTCAGAGGCCTGAGTTAAATGGCACTCATAGTAACCTGTATTGTTCGCATTATTTTGAGAATATAAATCACATAAATCACAGTAATTTTTACTCATATTCTGTGTTCAAAATATGCTTTGAATTGCACAATAGTATCTTTATTTTACTGTGGACTATTCACTTAAGTATTTAATTTGGGAAGACCTAGGATGTAGTTTCTTTTACTGTGGAAAACTCACTTAGATGAAGTATTCAATCTGGGACGACTTAAGTTTAAAGTTCTTCCCTGTCATGTTTGCTTTACCTTTCAAAGATGTAAATCTATATCCTGGAATTGTTTTCAAAATGAAAAGGGAGAAATATACACCATTTGAGTGTTGTTAATTCAATATACATTCAGAAGCAAAAAGGGATTTAGGACTACTTCAAATAATTTTTAGTAGTGATTGAAATAGAAAACAGGCTGCTATGTCCTTATACTCGATCCACTGCTTATCCTTTAGGATAGTTTAATGTACAGTTGAGATTACAAACTCTTGAAAAAGTAAATTATGGAAAATCTAATTTTCCCTGAGAATTGAATGATTGGCCCATTTCATGAATTCACATAAGAGCGTAACATGCAGTTTATAAAACATTTCCGTATGTGGGAAACCATGAAATTACACAACTTAAAACCGAGTGATATGGTAAAGCTACTCAGACTCACGTGGTTTATTCGATAGTACTGACGGACTTCACTGTGAAATGTACCCGTGAATTTGACAAGTATGCTCGGCCACTTACAATTTCTGATTAGTTCCTGGACACTGAGTCAGCTGCGGCGTAAATTCCTCCCCTCCCTCTCTCTAGCTGTGGGCCAAGGCGTTCATCCAATCAGTCAACAGTTTCCCATTGAGCAGTTGCCTACCATGTGGAGTCCGAAGTTATATTCTGAAGCTGTGGTTCACAAAGCAAATGCCATAAATAAAATTTATAATAGGAATAGTAGTGGCTTAACAACAGCCATGAAACAACCAAATGCACAACTATTTCATTAAAGTTCGAGTATGAGTTACCCAATAAAATAACCTACTATGTACAGTGTTTATTTCTAACTACGAAATATAAAGTTATTTCCCAATAGTAAATTATGTCCTGTGCTACTTATTATAAAAAGAGTAAAATAGAGACTATACCAAGTTTATAAGTACTTTAACTATGCCAAGTAAAGGTAAAAGAGAATACATTTAATATTCCAGCTGTGAATCTTTTTCTTAAATATCACTTTTATTTTGCGTCTTGCTTCTTTGAATGGTGTACAGTTTGCCAGAATTTGTTCCAAACTGCGCCACCGTGTAATTTTAACCAAGAGCTCCACTGACACTGTCAACAGTGATTGCTACTGGGTTATCAGGAGCCATAACAGTTGGGCTGATGGTGCTAATGCTGGTCTTTTATTTAAAACGAGCGCAACAGTACTAGTATATTCTGAAAGAGTACAGAGCAATTAAACCTTCAGAAAATTTTATTCCATTTTGGTTCCTCGGAATACCGTTATATTCTAATTTTTCAGTTTTAATAACTATAACCTTGTCTTACTTATCTGCCTACCCTCAAACAGCACTGTAATGTGAGATGCTAGAATTTAGTACTTTACATTAATAAGTCTGCAGAATGGCCGCCCTAATAGCAAATATTAAATATCTTTGCAAGATTAAATGCGATTACTTAACCCCATCTGGAATATTTTCATGAGCTCAAAACTTTTATTGCCTATAAAAACATTTACTATACCGTAAAATTCTTTGTCTGTTAAAAACAAATTACTGAAAATATTTTGACATATATTCATTCTCCAATTCTTTTTTTTTTTTGGTTTTTTTCCGGTACCGGGAACTGAACTCACGACCTTGCACTTGCCAGGCAGGTGCTTTTGCCGCTGAGCTAAATCCCCAGCCCTCATTCTCCAATTCTATTGAGAAATTTTAGTTAAATCACTGAAAAAAAATCAATTACAAATTGAATTTATCTTCTAGAATTTAATTTAATGTAATTTACTGATTCTAAACATGAAAACTATAGATTTTCGGCACTCACACTAAAAATCATGCACTTGTCTTTGACATCATATTGTCTCCATTAGAAGCTGTTATATTACTGTAAATGGCTTAGTTCATGTAATACATTTTCATTAGAATATCTCATTTAGAATAAATCATAATGATTCAACTATGTGTACCAAAGATAGTCAATGGACATCACTATTATTTTAATACACAACGTTTTCCTCAATATGTTAACATCATTTTCCTGACAAAAATATTTATATTAAAGAAAAAGCATAATATTTTAACAGCTATTTTGCATAACGGACAATGTGAATCATATCTTCATTTCAAAAAATATGTCATTTAGCTTTTCTGATTTTCTTCATAATTCAAAGTGAAATGTTGGGGCTGGGGATTTAGCTCAGCGGCAAAAAGCCTGCCTGGCAAGCGCAAGATCATGAGTTCAGTTCCCGGTACCGGAGAAAAACCAAAAAAAAAAAAAAGTGAAATGTTCGTGATTAGAGAAAGAAATAATCTCACCGCTCCAACTCGACAGCATAGCTGTATTTGAAAAATGGTTTAGATTCAGCGAGGTAGAAGAAAGCTGCTTTAAAGGAACATATGAGGAAAGTATTTTTCCGTCACAAAATGCATAAAGCTAATACATGTGCTTATTTAATCACTGTGTCTGACATCAGAGAACAGACAGTTGAACTAACTGTCGCAGTAGTTATTAATGATGAAATCTTTATCCACTTAGCCATGGGCTTCTGTCCAATTACTTTGGGTGACTCTCTAGTTCTGCATACATTTACTTGTTTCCATCGTGATTTTTTTCTTGCAGATCTTTTGCCTGGGCAAACTTCCAGATTGGCAAGCTCAAGCAGATTTTAAAATATCCTTTCCATCTATCCCCCGCACTTACCCTGCTTGCGGATGGATTGACATCTGAGCTCAGACAGTTGTAACTAAGCTGCTTTTCTCGGCAGAAAAGTTCACTTTCAATCCACCGCTGCCGATCTCTCCCTTAATTTCCCTCGCTCGGAGTTTTCCCACGGCTCGGGACTGCTTCCAACTCCTACGCACACCGTCAGGATCACAGCAAATGATACCAAGTAAGGGTCGGTATCTTTTCCACAGGGGAGAAACAGGGTCATTCTTTATTCTTTACACATTATAAAACTTTTCTCCATGAAAAAAGTATGATAATGTCTTTTGTTTGTTTTTTTACTTCAGGCAGAGAATATTTAATAGACTGATTGATTTAAATTTCTTTTAAAATTTAGACATTGGATTGATTAATCTTTTTAATCCTGATCATTTAGCTCGTTAAATAATTGATAAATTCTAAAATTATCTCTATCCAATCCATGGACCTTTGATCTACTCTAAGAGCAAAATCTGAAAAGGCATAGAGAAAGAAAAACAATCACAAATTCAGCAGTCCCTATCACACGCAAAAAGCAATCTATATATTTAATTTGAGTCTAATTACAACCAGTAACACACTACTAATGAGGTATAGGCCATGGAATCATGGAATGTTGGAATAGACCTAGAGAGAATCTTCAAGTAGATATGGATCAAAATGCAAACCTTCCCCATTTAAAGGTGAACAAAATGATTCTCAGAGAGTTAAGCGTATGGCTAAAACCAAATAGCTATTTGCAAGTTGGAGATCAAGCCCTCAGCCCTCTGACTTCTGTGCCAGGGCACTCGCTCAGAAGAATGATGAAGAAAGCCTGCAGGACCCCTCATTCTGCAAAATCAACCCCACTGACATGTCCTCCGACAGAGGGTCACACTGTCCTCTGTTAAATAGCAAGGTGTGTTGTTCCCAAAATAATCCAAAGGTGCCCTGAAACCCGTGATTCCCATCAGTCACTAGGTTATCCTACTCACTGTCCACTAGTTTATCTTCATATGCAAAATAAGAAAAGTAATGGAATAGTATTCATTTTTAAACTTGATTATCATATCATAAAAGCCTCTGAAAACATATATGAAAATGGTTTCAGTGGTTGTCTAGCTCCTGAAGGACAGTTAGTAGATCAAGCACTCAGAGTCTGTTTGTTCTGCCGCAGAATGTAGTGGTTGAGAAGGCAATCTTGTGAGTCAGAGCGATGGGGTTCAGATTCATCTTCTCATACAGATAGGATACTGCAATACTGGCTTTAGAGAATTATTTATAGATTAATTTGCCCATGATTCTTACATTGCTGCTGTCAGTATCATTATTTTTAAGGTTGTGTAATGATAAACTATTTTAAAAATTGTGACTATATTGTGTTCACAATAATCTGCTCCCTATAAAGGACACATTCCTTTTAATAAAACATTTACTAGAAAATTGCATCTGAGGCATTTTCTGAGTTGAATTTAAAGCCATGAGCAGTAAGATTTCAACATTAAAAATGTATTGTATATAAATGACTTTAGACTAAGTTCAAACTAAAAAATAATTGCTGATCAAGGTGTTGAAACTTAAAAATGTAAAGTAAGAAGTTTCATCGCATATATCTTCTTTTCATCAGCTGTTTTTAAATTCTCCCTCAATATGAAGTAAAGTACATGGCATAAAATGTTCTGTAAGAAACTGTCAGTCCTAGAGTGTGAGTCTGGTTTTCATGCTAAAAAGAAGCTTTTGCTCTTTCAGGAATAAGTAACAATATGTTCTAAACTTTGTTATAGCTTCAAGTAGTAGACTGATCATTGTTTGCTCTTTTTACTTCTTTGTAAATGATTTTTGTTTTCAAATGGAGCTCTGTAGTAGTTTAACATAAGAAATAGCTTTGCTGCCAGGCACAGTGGTACACACCTATAATGCCAGCACTCAGGAGGCTGAGGCAGGAGGATCGTTGCTAGTTCGAGACCAACCTGGGCTACAAAGTGAACTCAAAGCCAGCCTGAACTTCATAGCAAGACCCTGTCTCAAAAAGACAAAAAGAAGAAAAAAAAAATAGCTTCACTGAAAATGAAATGTAAGAAACGCATATAAAAATGTAGTCAATGTATCGATTTCTTCTACCAGAAGAAAAACAAAAAAACAAACAAAACAAACAAACAAAAATTTAGTCAATGTAGAGTCACTCTAATTTATTTAGAATAGATAATGGTGTGGATATGGGCTTTGCTTTCCTGGAAATACAGATGAAGATGAGAGAATCGAAGTTAGTGTAACTGCAAGGAGGGAGAGAGAGGGACGGGAGCGGGGAGGAGACGCAAAGAGAGCTAAGATGTGCTATGTGCAGGACCGGCTCCCACGATGACTGGGATCATAATGCACTGCAGGCATGAGCGAATGCAAGTAGAGATTTGAAAGAAAGCTTGTTGTACAGGCACGTTCAGAATTTCACACTAAACGATGGCTGGCTGGAGCTTCGGCTGAGGGAAAAAATGGCTAGGTTCTTGCAGTTATTTCTTGTGTGCAGTTGAGGTTCTGTTTAGAAAACACTTGCCCACACGTATGGCTTCAAGTCTTTTATTTTTTTGATCTTCCGGTAGGCTTAATGTTTCTGTTTTAATGTTCACATCTTTTATTCATTTTTATTTGGCTTTAGTACACTGTGGGAGGTATGGGTCCAGTTTCAATGTTCTACAAGCAGATATCCAACTTTCTCAAAAGCAATGCCTATCTTTCTTCCAGTGTATGCTTTGGGATTCTTTGCCAAAGACCAACTGATGAATAAGTCTGAAAATGTTTCTGTATTCTTTATTCTGTCCCATCGATGAATATAATGTACCTGTCTGTTTGTCTGTTTTTCCCGTTACCATCTTGTTTTGTCACTTGCTTTCTAGTACAGCTTGAGGTCAGGTATCATAAGGCTTCCTGTTTTGTTCTTCTTGCCCAAAACTGCTTTTGCTCTTCTAGTTCTCTCCTGGTTCAGTATAAATTTCAGGATTGTTTTCTCTAGGTCTGTAAAGTATGTTGTTGATACTTTGTTTGGGATGGCATTGAATTTGTGTAACAGTTTTGGAAGTGGGGCTGTTCTGACAATATTTTTTCTCCCTGTCCAGGAATAAGGGCATCTTTCCACTGTCTGATCCGGTCTTCAAACACCTTTTCAAGTCACTTAGTGTTCTTTGTAGAGGCCCTTCTCTTCCTAGGTTAATTCCTAGGTATTTCATTTCTCTTGAAGATACTGTGAATGGTATTGCTTTCATAATTTCTCTTTTATCAAGTTCATTGTTGGTATTCACAAATGCTAATGATTCTCGTATTTTGATCTTGTATTCTGCTATATTGCTGAAATTAGTTATTGATTCTAAGAGTTTTTTGGTGTAGTTCTTTGGGTCTTCTATGCACATATCATGTCATTTTCAAAT
This sequence comes from Chinchilla lanigera, assembly GCF_000276665.1. Lineage (NCBI taxonomy): Eukaryota > Metazoa > Chordata > Mammalia > Rodentia > Chinchillidae > Chinchilla > Chinchilla lanigera. The sequence continues at coordinate 15,069,394 of NW_004955448.1, read as the reverse complement.
AACAATAATTTGAATTTTTCTTTCCCTATATGTATCCTTTTTATTTCTTTCTCTTGCCTGATTGCTGTGGCTCATGTTTCAAGTACTATGTTGAATAGAAATAGTGATAATGGGCCTTCTTATCTTGTTCCTGATTTTAGGGGGAATGTTTTTAGTTTTTCCCCATTTAGTATGATGCTGGCTGTTGGTTTGTCATAAATAGCTTTTAGTAAATTCAGATATGGTCCCTCTATACCTGTTTTCTTCAGAGATTATTTTATCATGAAAGGGTATCAGATTTTGTTGAAAACCTTTCCTGCATCTATTAAAATAATGCTAATGTTCCATCTTACTCCAGGAAGATTGGCAATCATCAACAGATTAAACAACAACAAATGCTGGTGCAGCCATGGTGAAAAGGAGCTCTTCTATTTTTTTGGTGGGAATGTAAACTAGTACAATCATTACGGAAATCCATATGGAGATTTCTCAAAGAGCTAAAATTAGAAATTCCATATGACCCTGCTATCCCCCTTCCAGGTACCTTCCCGAAAGAGTTTAAAGCATCACATTACAGTGATACATACATACTGAATTTTAAAACAGCACAACTCATCACATCTAAATCATGGAAACAGCCTGCATACCCATCAGCAGGCAAATGGATAAAGAAAATGTGGTATCTATACATGACAGAATATTACCTAACTATAAAGAAGGACGCATTTGAGATATTTGTAGGAAAATGAATGCACCTGAGAAATATAAAGTTCAGTGAAATAATTCAGATGCACAAGCTTAAATACTGTATGGTATCACTCATTTGAGTAAGGCCAAGGGCAGACAAAGAGAACAACATTGGAAGGTGGAAGGAGAGAAGGAGATGATCTCTGTAAGTGGGAAGGGGTCCAGGGGACCAAGGGCCAGAGGTGATGGGAGGGGAGGGGAAAATGAGCAGAGCAAAGATAAGCCATGTTCAGGATCCTCATCCTCTCAGTGACAGTACACACTGTGTGCCTTAAACTTAAACTACGTTTACTAACATCAACGGAATGAAAATGAAGAAAGGAAAATTAGAACAGGAGGGAGGGCGGTGGGAGGGAAGGGGAAGGGGATTAAAAAATGAACAATCTGGTTATGCTCATGTGCCCAGATGGTTGTAAAATCTGTACACTGCAAACATGTGCTAATTTAAAAAGGAATGGATAGAGATGCTTTTTATAGATGGTACATTTGCTGGAACATGCAAAGATAGCCTAGCTGTGCGTGGTAGCACATGCCTGTAATCCCAGGACCCTGGGAGGGCGGGGTAGGAGGATGGTGTGAGTTTGAGGCCAGCCTGAGCTGCATAGTGAGACCCTGTCTCAGACAAAACAAAGCAGGTACCCTGCTGCACCAGGTATCATCTGATAAGGGCAGAATGCACAGCTGTAGCACATGTCACTCACGCCTCAGCCACGCTTCCCAGGAACGTGTTTGCTGCTTCCTGGAGGTATTTTTGTTAATAGCTTCCACCAACCAATATTTTCTCTAGGATTTCACTTAGACTATGGAAGAGACCTCTCATTCTATTAGTCACAGTTCTCCAGAGAAACACAACCAATTGCATTTATATAGCAAAAGGGATTTCAATTAAGATTAGGAATTGGCTCACATGAATACGGGAGCTGAAAACTCCCAAGATCTGAACTCTGCACGCTGGAGTCCTAGGGAAGTTGATCGCATAAGTTTCAGTTGATGGGGTAGCCAGCTTGACCCTGAGAAAGAGGCAATATTTTAATTTGAAGAGTTACAACAAAAACAAAAACAAAACTAAAGGTTCCGACTCAAAAGCAACAAAGCAGGAAGAGTTCACTCTTACAAAAAGAGAGCCAGCTTTTCTGTCCTATTTGTGCTTTCAGCTGATCAGATGAGGTTCGCCTGAGGCTCAGTTTGGGGAGGGCAATAGGCAATCTATCTTCTTTCCATTTATCGATTCAAATGTAAACTTCCCCCAGAAATACCCTTACAAACACACTCAGATTAATGTCTTGGCACCTCTGGGCATACCACCGTCCAATCAAGTTGACACATAAAGTTAGCCATCTGTCATGGCTGAGTTCAGTTTAGTACAGAGAAACTTAACTCAACCAGCTCAGTAATTTCACACCCTAGAGTGTGGAAGACCCGCATGAGGGCAGCTCCCGGATGGTATAAAGGGGAACTCGGGAAGGACGGATCTGCTTGTTTCCTCAGAGAAGCTCCAGTTTTTGCCTTTAGCTTGGACATCTTCCATCATCTCCTGCCTTCTGCGTAGACTTTTCAGCCTTCCATCGCAGACCCGTCGGCCTCCTGGTGCAGATTTGCACGGGACAGGGCGGTGAGCTCCCGGCCTTGGACTGAATCGTTAGACCTCCTGTGTGTAGACACCCTCTGCTTCCTCCTCACCTGACTCTGCGGGTGACCACTGTTAGGCAGACTTATAAATTCTTCTACATTTTATATCTAGTGTTATATCCATTTCTGTAGTGAAACACTGACTGATACACCACCCCACTTAGCTCTGTGAAAGTGACACAGGGTTATGTAATGTGCACTTTCTCTATACGTCCTGCAGCTAGTCAGTGTCAAGCTGGAATACTGCAGGTGAACAAAATCCCTGCTTTCTGACTCACGGCCTGACAAACTCTCTTGCCATTTAAAGCCCACGGCTTCCAGGGAATCAGAGAAATGTAGCCTTTACCAGAAACCACACTGTGACAGCTCTTTCCACCTTTCTGCCTTCCTTGCCTCATTCCCTTCCTGGTTTCTGCTGAGAAAAAATCTTTAAAACTCATAAGTGTGCAGTTCCTTATTGCAGCTCTGCTGATAGAGAGCCATACACGAAAACAGCTTCTCAGCATCCAGAGAACGTGGGAGGAGCGAACAAAAAGACAGTCTATACATCTGAAATGCATATGTCTGAACATTTATACTTTTTCATTTTCTTCTTATCCAATCTTCAAATCCCCAATTTTGTATTCATAAACATCAATATTATAAGTATTATGTGTATACAGATTAACATGTTCAAGCATATAATGAACAACTTAATACCTAATATTTTTCTGCCTCCAAAATACTTCTGTAATTACTGTCTATATTTTTCCTACCTCTAGATGACAATCAAAAAGCTTTTCTTTTTATTTTAAAGAGAAAAGAACAAAAACAAAATATCAAAAACGAAGACAAAGGCCAGGGGTGTAGCTCAGTGGCTGGGTGCTTGCCTGGCAAGCCTGAGTTCAATACCTGGCACAAAAAAAAACCACAAAAAACAAACAAAACAAAACAAAGCAAAACAAAATAACTATGCCAAAAAAAGACAAAAACAAAACAACACAGAAACTATAAAACTAATACAAAATTTCAAAACAAGATGATAGGAGATCAGCAATGGTTGTTATATTACTTGTTGTCATCTTCAAAGTAGTTGCTCAGACTACCAGATATAGGCATGCAAGATTGATCAAACAATTAAACGTTAAACTGTTTCTTTCAGTAAACCAACAGAAATCAGCAACACAATTGTTTTGGCTATCTTGTGTATATATATATAAATATATATTTATATATTTTTTTCCTTTCCTTCTTTCTTTCTTTTCTCCTTTCCCTCATCCCAGTTTTCTTTCCTTTTGAGCAGTTTCTGTCCCTTTCACAGCAGCTATTGTACCTTCCCGGTTTTCTTTACTCTTCTGGCCCTCACACTGGGTGTGTGTGAACGCGGTATTGTCTCCCGAGTGTAAAAAACTTTTCTTTTTTTTTTTTTTTTTTTTTTGGTTTTTCTCCGGTACCGGGAACCGAACTCACGACCTTGCGCTTGCCAGGCAGGCGCTTTGCCGCTGAGCTAAATCCCCAGCCCCGTGAAAAGCTTTTAAATGTGCAGATGAAGCAAGACGGTGTCTGAGGCAGGCCCTCCGGGATCGTCTTCCTGTAAACACCTCAGTCTGAGTAATGCTCGCGCACTGAGCTGTCTACGCAGGAGCGGTTGAAGCCAGGACAGAGGACGCACTGCCTGGTTTTAACGTAATAAATAGGAAAGATACATTAAAGAACGCAGAAAGAGTTGTCAGCAAGACATCACCTCTCCCTTAAAGCCAAAGAGTCTGAGCAGAGACACAGTCTCCTCGGGGAAAGGACAGGGAATTAACCCACACATGAAATCTGAAGTTCGGCGCCAGGCCCATGGCCGCGAAAGCCCGTCCTACGTGTAGGTGTGACGCTTATTCTCAAGCCAGTCGTGCGGATCCCCAGGAAGATGCTTGGCTGGGTGAAATACCTTTCTTAGATATTCTTTCAGTTCATGGTGAACAAACAAAATCCAACTGTGGATTTGGGAGAAACCTGGGCTTGGATTACCCTCTAATGCTGAGACAATGAAATCATACCAAAGGCAAATAACAAACCTGAATTTAAGGTATTATGTGGTACTGAACTACAGCAAGCAGCCACAGGCTCAGAGAAAATAAGGAGAGAGCCTAGAATTGATTGGAAGACAGGTACAAACCAAGCTAGATTAGGGAGACTATAATAAATGTCTAATCTTTTAATACTTCAGTGATGTCACACAGCAAGCTTAAAGAGATTTCAGGAAAGTAAGACTTCATCTAATAATGACAATAATGCACAAAGTGCGGGGATGTGCTTGCAGAGGCAGGTCTAACTCAACCAGTCTTGTAATGATGCTCTCAAAGGTGAAAGGTAAAGAGAAAGTAATTAAAACATCAAGAGAAAAGAAACAACATAAATGCGTATCCCAGTGTGCCTGACAGAAGACCTCTCAGCATAAGCCTTCTAGGCTAGAAGCAAGTGGCGTGAGATTTTCACAGTATCGAAGAAATCAAAACAAGACAAAATACTCCCAGCTGAGAATACTACAACAACCAAGCTATGAATGAGAGATAAAGACTTCTCAGACAAATAGAAGCTTAGAGAATATACCTTTACTAGAAATGCCCTGCAAGAATTGCTAGAGGAATTTTTTCAAACTGAAAGAGGTAAAACTGAGAAAATATTGAAAGGAATAAAACTCATATGTAAGAGTTACTCTGCAGACAAATTCAGCATGCTCTAACATTAAAACATGGTGTATGAACATTTATGTCATTAGTATGAAGACTAAAATAAAGACAATATTAACACAATTTATGGAATAAACGATTGGCAATATAGAAAAATGGAAAATGGAACACAAAAGTTCACTGTGCAAGGAGGAATGGATATAATAAAGAATTTTCTTATTACATATTTTATTTTATGGATTCTCTTCTCATCTTGCTATCACTTCAAAAGATATGGTTATTACCAAAAATGATTTTGTAAGCCTTGTGGTAATACTAAAGCAAAAACCTACAATGACAAGGACCAAAAATAGTAAAAAAGGAATCAAAGCACAATACTAGAGTAATTCACTTAACCACAAAGAAATACTGTAAGAGTGAAAATAAAGGAAATACAATAAATTTAGAAAACAAATTCCAAAATGGTTGTGTTAAGATCTTGTCTGTCAAAAATTACATTTAATGTAAGTGGATTAAATTCTCCAATTAAAAGACGTAGCCTTAATTGATTTAAAAAACGATATATGTTGCTTAGAAGGGATTCATATTACTCTTAAGGACATTTATAGACTGAAGTGAAGCAATGGAATAAAGTGTTCCAGGCCAACAAAATCAACAAAAAACCAAGTGATGACATGTTCATATCAGATAACATAAATTCTAAATAAAAAGAAGAAAGAGAAAAACAAATTCATTATATTTCTATATTGTTGAAAGGATTAATGCAGTAAAAGGAGTTAAGTCTAGCTACATGTGCACTTAATACTGAAGCACTCAAATATATGCATCAAACACGAAACAACCTAAAGGAGAGATACATTACCACAAAATAAGAGGTGATATATTAGTCACTTTCCTATCACTGGGACAAAATATATGACATCTACAACTTAAAAGGCTAAATGTTTATTTTGTCTCACTTTTTCAAGAGTTCAGTCCACAGCTAGCTGCAAGGCAAAAGTGGTGTACTGGAAGGGCATTGCAGATGGGCTGAGCAGAAGGACTTGGAAAAAGAAATCTGCTGAACTTATTTCAGCCTGGAAGCAGCGAAAAAAAAATGCAGGAACCAGGGACAAGAATACACCCTTCCAGTTACCTACCTTTGCAAACCAGACCCTACCACTGATCACATGAGACTTTTGGGAGAACATTCTAGATCTAAACCCTATCAGATGTTTATTTAGCAGCAAGTGGTCAGTAATGGTAGGTTATCCAATAGAAAATCAACAGAGATACAGAAGACTAAACTGTATATGAGATTAAACAGACATGGGACACTTCCATGGAACACTTTGTCTAACAAAACTGTACACACATTCCTCTTTCAGCACGTGGAACATTTCCAGGATATACCTATCCTATAGGAGACCATAAAACAAGCCTCAACAAATTAAAAAAATAACTGACTAGCTTTACTTACCATGATACTATAAAACTAGATATGAATGTCAAGAAACACTTTGGGGGACTGGGGACTTAGCTCAGCTGCACAGCGCCTGCCTGACAAGTGCAAGGTCATGAATTCAATTCCTGGTACCAGAAGAAAAACAAACAAACAAGAAAAGAAACACTTTGGAAACTATAAAGAAATTTGAAGTTAGAAGAACATAATTTTTATCCAGTAGCTCAAGGAAGAAAGCAAGAAGGAAATTTAAAAACGTCTTGAAATGAATGAAAACAGAGACACAACATATCAAAAGTTATAGGATACTGCGAAAGCAGAACTAAAAGGGGAGTTTGTAGAGATCAGTGCCTACATCAAAAAGGCAGAATTGTCACAAATAACTAACCTGTCGTACCTTTTCAAGAAACTAGTAAAGTAAGAACAAAGGATTAGTAATGATTATTCATAATACATGTCAAGCACATACCAACAAATTAGACAGCCTAGAAAAAAATGGACAAACTCCTGAAGATATAAACCTCACAAAGATTGAGCCATGAAGGAATAGAAAATTTAAAAGGACCAGTGATGAGTACAAATACTGAGTCAATAATACAGAGTCTCCAATCACAGAATAGCTTAGATCTGGCCATACTGGTGCACTCCTGTAATCCCAGCACAAAAGAGGCTGAGGCAGGAGCATCTCAGAAAGTTTAAGGTCAGTTTGAGCTACATAGTAAGTTAAGGCCAACCAGAAAGAGTAAGACCCTGTCTTTAAAATAAAAAAGAAAGAGAAAGAGAAAAATAGCTCAGGACCAAACAGCTTCACTGCTGAGTATTATGAAACATTTTAAAAAATAGCTAATGGCAATTCTGTTAAAATTATACAACAAAATAGAAGAAATTGTTCCACATATGTAATAAAAATTATCCAGAATTACCTAGGTATAAAAATCAGGCAATGATACAATTAAAAAAAGGAAAGAAAGAAAAATTATGAGGCATGGTGATACATACCTATAATCTCAGTTACTTGGGAGACTGAGGCAGGAGAATTACAAGTTCAGCGACAGCCTAGAAAAAATAAATAAAATAAAAAAGGATGAGGGTTTGGCTTAGTAGTCAATCATTTGCATAGCTTGAGCACAGGCCTCCGTTTAATGCCCAGTGTTGGTTAACAGAACAGACAGCACAAAAATAAAAACTGACAAGTCCGTTTGATGGACATGTGTGTAAAAGTTCTCCACAAAACACAGGTAACTGCTATGGTTTGTGTCTGGATGTCCTCCCAAAGCCTCATGCAGTCATGGGGCAGGCTTCTAAATTTATGATTGAGCCATGGTCCAATGCTGGGATTATGGGTATGAGCACTACACCCGCCTTGGGGCAGGTGGTTTGCTTACAATGTAAGGGAAGAAAGGAGGTTTGCTATTCCCTCTACTGCTCCTCCCTTGTGCTCTTGCTGCTTAAGCTGCCACCATGAACTGTTGCCCTCTGCCATGTGCCATCCTCTCTTGTAGCCAGGCAAGTATGGACTGAAACCTCCACAGACTATGAACTAAATAAATCTTTCCTTCCTTAATATTGGGTGTCAGGTACTTTGTAACAGCAATGAGAGAAAAGTAACCAAGATAGTAACCAAATTCAATTACACAGTAAAAGGATTATTAACTGTGAGAGAGTGGGATTCACTCCAGGAATATAAGGATTGTTCAACATACAGAAACTGATAAATCTGCTTACACTACATCAGCAAATTGAAACACTAAAACTAAATGGTCATCTCAACAGATGTAGAAGTGGCATTTGATAAATTAAATGTTTCTTTAAGATAAAAGCAGTGAACAAGCTAGACATTGAAAGAATGCACTTCAGTATAATAAAGGTCATGTACAGCAGCCCTGTAGCTAACATTGCTCTAAACAGAGAAAAACTGAAATCTTGCTGGGTGAGATCTGGAATAAGACAAACTTGCCTATTTTTAATCAGCACAGTACTGGAAGACATAGATGTGCCAATCAATCAAGAGAAAAAAGTAGAAGACATCAAATGAGAAACAAGTAAGTCAAGTTGTTGCTATTTGCAGATATTATGTTACATATAGAAAAACCCCAAATTCCACTGCATATCTGTTAGAACTAACAAATTTACCAAAGTTGTTGGATACAAAATAAATATATAAAAAAGAGTAATATTTGCTATAAACAACAGCAAATTATCTGCAGCAGAAATCTACAAAGCAGTACCAGTTACAATTGCTAGAAAACAAAGAAATAAACTCAGAAAAAACAAACAATAAACTTAACAGAAAAGTAAATTGCCTCTATAGTTAAAACTGTAAAGCACTGATGAAAAACCCTGAAGAGAATAAAAAAGGGGAAAAACCTATTTATGGATTGGAAAAATCAGTGTTAAAATGTCCATACTATCAAAATTAATCTATAAATTCAAAGCAAATCCAAGCAAAATATCAATGAAATTCTTCACAAAACTAGAGACAATATCTTAACATTTATATGAAATGAAAAATCTCTCAGTAATTGGAGCCATTTTGAGTAAATGAAAATGTATGAAGATTTGTATTAGTTTATTCAAGACATACCATAAAACTGCAACAATCAAAACATATTCTGTTGGCATAAAAACAGACATACAGACCCGTGGAACCGATCAGAAGGCCTAGAAATAAGCCCATACATGGACAGGTGCTAAGAAATGCCCATTGGAGAAAGGACAACATTCCCAAGAAATTTTGCTGGAAAAGTTGGGAATCCATCCACACACAAAATAAACTAGATTCCTGTTTCTCACCAGATACAATAATTAACTCATCATGGATTAAAAATTTAAGTGCAAGACCAGTACCTCATCTAGTAGACTTGTACTACTAGAAGAAAATGTAGGGGAAATACTCTGGGACAGTGGGATGGGCAAGGCTGTTTGAAAAAGATCCCTAAGAGCCCATACGAAAACAAAGAAACACAACTAAATCACATCAAACTAAAAAGTTTTGGGACAGCAAAAGAAATGGTCACAAGAGTGAGAAAACCAAGTATAGCATGAAAGAAGTTTTTTGCAAACTGTGTATTGGAAAGAAGTTGCTCTCCAGAATATATAAGGAACTGAAAACACTTAAAAACACCAATAAAAACTCCTCAATAACCCAGTTTAAAACTAGGCGTTAAACCTCAATATACAATTCTAAAAAGAAAGTATATGCATGACCAATAGTTACACGTAAAAATGCTCAGCATCACGGATAATCGGGCAAATGCAAATCAAAACCACAGTGAGAAAGGCCCTCATCCCCATAAAATGCCTATCATAAAAAAGGATAAAACCAATATGTGCTGGTAAGCATGCAGAAAGCAAAGAGAAACTTTCCAAATGGTGGTGACAAATTTTAATTAGTACAGCCATTACGGGAAACAGTATGGAGGTCTCTTTAAAAATTAAAAATAAAAATTACATATTACCCCGCAATCAGAATTCTGTGTACACCAAGAAAAGGAAATCAGTATGTCAAAGAGACACCCACACAAACATCATGTTTATTGCAGCATGTTCACAATTGATAAGAAATCATGACCACCTAAGTACCCATCAAATGATGAATGGGTAAAATGCAGCACATACACACAGTGAAATACTATTCACTCATAAAGATAGATGGAACTCTATCTGGCAACTCTGGCAATAGTGGAGATGGAGCTGGAGAGCTTTATGTTAATTGAAACCATCAGACACAGAAAGACAAGTGCTGTCTGATTTCCCTCAGGTGCAGACTCTATGTAATCAGAGAGTAGAGTTGTGGCTCCTAAATGGTAAGGAAGTTATCAGGGAGAGAGAGAGATGGGAAACAATGACACAGACATACAGACCAATGGAACTGATCAGAAGGCCGAGAAATAAGCCCATACATGTACAGCCCATACACTGCAGGTAAACAGCTGGAAGAAGTTCTAACGCTACTGCCCGGTAGGGAGATTATCGATAACAGTATTTACTGTATATTTCAAACAACATAATAAAGGATTTTAAATGCTTTTACCATAAAGAAGTGACAAATTTTTAAAGAGATGACATTAAATATAACTTAAACCTTACACATCACATAATACCACAAGAACATGTACAAAGTTTAAGCTTTTATGCATCATTGAAAGAAATAAATTTAGCTTAAATTAGGATGAAAGACCAACCAAGCTGGTAGGATATGCCTAATATCCCCAACTACTGGTGATGCCAAGGAAGGGGAATAGCACATTTGGGGCCACCTTTGGGAACTTGGGATGCTGTCTCAAAATTTACAAGTGCGAGTCTGTAGCTCACCGGTAGTGGGCTTACTTAGTACGGGCAAGGCCCTATGCTCAATCTCTAGTGTCACCAAAAAAAAGGAGATGATATAAGCAAGGATCCATATAGCATCAAGGAGTAGGATTGGAACCATCTGGAAGAAATATAACCCAATACTCTTAAAACAACACTGAAGGAATAATCTTTCAAGATTAAAGTTAATAAATCATTTCTACTCCTATTTCTACTATGTCATGATTAGCTCATACTGCCTCTTTTATCAAATTCCATCAGCTTTTACTTCTTTATTAACAGAAGAAACCCTTTTTTCTCTAACAATATCATTGCTTGGTTAATTCTCCATAACCGAGGTCCTTCAATAAATGGTCCATTACCTATGAATTTTGGATGTCATTCTTTATTCACCTTCATTCAATAAACTGACACTAGAGGAAGCTGGGACAACTTGTTATTTAGCCTTTAATGCTGCTTTGTAATTAAATATTCTAATAATATAAAGCACAAAGAAAGGAGCTAGTATTTATGAAACGTCAATTTATAGTTAAGCATTCTAAACATATATGTAGACAAACATAGGAAGGGGTTGTAATTACAAAATATTACCTATACATAATTAAATTAAACTCTTTGTTTAATTTGGCATTTAAAGAGCTAGTAAACAGATAATAGAATTGTAAGAAATAAAGTTTTATTTCATGTGAAGTCACAGGGTATTTTGTAATAGATAAGGGAACAAATATATAAAGTTAGCATTCTCCTATTTTTTACATATTTTGATTTTACTTTCAAAATATATCATAAGCAAATAATACAGTTATCAATTTACTACTTTATCACTGTAACCATTTATATTAGTGTAAGAACCATAAATTATAGAAACCAGTAGCTAAGAGTGGCCACTCAGAAGAGTTAACGACATGGAAGACAAACTCTTTGTTCCCATTATTTTAAAGCCTTAGCATTATGATTTGTTATGTTGAAAATTTAAAGTTTAGTTTCAGTTTACTCAATGGGAAAACAGTTATTGAACTAATATTTATTAAGTATCTACTATATTCCTAGCACTGTTCTGATTTCTTTAAGTAGGTCATTGAAACAACAGGCAATGCTTCTGCCCTATGGAGGTTTATATTCCCATGCAAGGTGTATACAAATATCCTCTCATTGGAAGAGATTTAGAAAGTGAAATGAAAAGGTTAATATAGGAAAATTATTTGGCACTTTGCCTAGCATGAACTTGGTATTCATTAAATGGTAAAAATAAAACCTATTTTTATTTAAACATGCTTCTTTGTGAAGAGGAAAAGCTACCTCTAATGTTGATGTACCTCCAGGATAAAAATTTTACTAATTATGAAATTAAGATGGTATCTATTCAAATTTTATTAAATCTTTTAGTGCAATTGATATGTGAGTTTGCCTTAAACCAAATGTTACCATTTTGAATTTATACTACAATAAAATATTTTGCCAGTTGAGAATTATGTGAATGGAAGCATTTTCTCATCGTGAAATTGGCAGGCAAAGACTGGGCAGAATGCATACTGAGTCTGACAATCAGCCACCATGCAGGCAATGTGACGCTGCATCCAGAAGGATCCAATAATGCAGAGCAACTTTCTGAAGGAATGTATTTCTGGTAGAAATTCTATTAATATTGTCCAGAAGATTGAAATAACCACCTGGCAGTTGCAGCCTATTTAACACCAGCTCTCCCAAGAGGTAAGAAGTCCCTGATGTACAGCACTTGCAAATTTCTGTGATGTTGTTATTCTCTCATGTTCAAAGTTTGTATTGCTTTTTTTTTATTCAATATTGCCAGGGAAGGCAATTATTGAAATAGAAATTTAAAATATTTCACACATGCAGAAAGGCAGAGATGGTAAATAATCACATATCTACATGCACAGAAAGAATGCAATCTTTCTGTCATACCTGCATCAGACAAGGGTGTCTTGGATTTTGAAAACTATGTCTTCACAAAATGAATAAATAATGAAAGAACATGCAAAACAACATACAAATTTTTTAGAGGGAAAGTAGCTCTTTATTATTCTTGCCAAAAAACAAGTCTGCTCTCTGTCTCACAAGGAGACATTATCTCTTCTTCCACAAACGTTGGCTCAGGGAAGACAAAACCCAGAAGAAAGCACACTCTTTTCCAGAAAAGTGACAGGCCGCTGGAAAAATGGGCCCCTGCCCAATGAGTCACCACTCTCCTGCTCCTGTTCCCGATGAGGACAATGAATGGCGTCATTTGTGCTCTTTTGACTATTGTCAGGGCACAAATCCCACGTTCTGCTTCCTTCGGATTTTCCAGTTTGATTCTCCAGTATCTATCTGAAAGACCAGAATGTTTCTTCTTGCTGCTTTCGTCATTGCTACAACAACTTTGCTTCCTCTCGGGGTAATGTGGATGGTCCTCTTACTATTGACACGTCTCGGGGGGTGTACCCCGTGGCACACTATGCCACCCTGTGGTGTCTAGAGGTGGACAGCAAGCCATCACTCTCCCACCTCATGCCATTGCACTGCTGGCACACACATCTCCAGGTGATCGTACACCCAGCCTCAGTGAAAAAGAAGAAAGAAATGAAATAAGAGCAAAACAAGAAAATATATTTGAAGCTGAGGAAGGAGGAAAAGAAAAATGACAGACAGCTATCCTGGATGAACAGAGAGAATCTGAAAATGAATTTCTCACAGATTCTTGTCTGTAGCTCCTTTTATTGAGATCCTTGGCCCTGTAGGCTCCTAGAATCTGATTGGCTCCCTGGCTTGCCTTTCAACCTAACCTTGACTTTATTCTGGCCATGTGACTTTGGGAGTGGGGCTTATGGAATGGTAGTTTAGGTTTAAGGATTAAGGAAAGGGGAAATTTCAATTCTTATATTAATCACACTGCCTGGTACTTTCCAGGCCTTGAATTCTTTGCCTTTGTTTCCCTAATTGCTTGAGCCTAGCTGCCTTTGCCTTTCTAATTGCTGGAGTCTGGCTACAGAGGTTAAAGGTAACTTACTAATTCTTAATAAAGCTGAGTGAGACCTTAATCCTACCTTTTCCCTACCTACAGTTCCTCCTGTCCCTACATTCCCCCCTCTGAGGACATCATCCAGTTGCTGTTAGGAAGTGGGTGATGACTGATCTGGCTTCTCTGAGCTTAGTGGTGTCATAGCTGGGAACCAGGAGATGGAAGCCTTCATCTGGGAGGACCATCTGATGGGCCTCACAGAAGCCTGGCAACTTCACAGTAGGTTTCATGTATATGATCACTTGGGTTTGGGCAGTTTCTAGGTGAGAATAAACTACCAGTGATGTAACTGACCTTTTCTGTCTGGGTGTTGAACAACTCAGGTTTGGGAGACCAAAACTTAAAACTGGGCTAAGAGTACAGCCACTGTTTGACCCTGGCCCTCTAAGGTCAACAATTACCCAGGACATGAGGGGACCTTTCCACGGGATCCTACAGCCTGAGTGAGTCACCCACTCTCCTGAGCAAGGAGATTGTTGAAAGCCAGAGGACAGGAATTGACTCGTGTGCATCACACTAGAAGGAGAGTAAACTAAGGAAAGGATGTTCCCATCCTTCCAAAGAGACCCATGTGGTCCTTAGGAGACCATTACCTGTCCCGGCAGATGAAAGACAAAGACAGAGAAAGAACAGGAAGAGCTGCAAGGCTCTGACCATGGCCCCAAAAACAATGCCTTTGGAGACTTAACGGACCTGGATATATCTGAAGGTAAGTTATGATGGACAGAAGTCTCACTTTAACTTGGTTTTCAGCACCCCACAACAGCAGGACATACCCTGAGATAGGTGTAAGTAATAATAATACAGTGTAGGCATATAGAGGGGTGGCTGTACTCACTGGTCCCAGCTGACAGTTCTAAGAGTGAGCTCATTACAATCGCTGTTCCAACCGTTCAAAAACAGGGGCCAGCGTGGCTCCTTCCTCAGCCTGCCTTTCTAATCCATTATACATGTTTTGGTCATGCGTGCTTTAATCTCTTAGAAAAGCTTGTTTATACTCTTAATTTTTTATTAAATCAGGGAAAAAATCTGATATCTGGACATATGCTTGATTATTAAATGTGAAAAAACTGCAAAATTTTTTAAACTTTCAGGCAATAAAGCACATAGAGCCAGGTGTGGTGGCACATGCCTGTAATTCCAGCACTCAGGAGGCTGAGGCAGGAAGATTGTTGCAAGTTCGAGGTCAGCCTGGCCTAGAGAGTGAGCTCAAGGCCAGCCTGAATTGCCTAGCGAAACCCTGTCTCAAAAAGACCAAAAAAAAAAAAAAGAAAGTGTAATCTTGAATCAAACTTTCATTGAAAGAAAGGATGGCAAGTCATGAAGAGAGTTATAAATTCTCTGCCTTTATACTCTGAATAAAGAAAGCTGGTTATGCTTAGAAAATACATGTCATGAGCAGGATTCTCATCAAGTTATTATTTGTAAAATATTATATAAGTTAAAAGTCACTGTTTTATATATTACTTTATTAATAAAGAGGATACAAAGTTACACTAGTGATAAATCAGAAATAAGCAAATATCCTACACATACTTTTAGAATCAATTTATTGCCTTGACTTAAATAAACTAATCATGTTAAAATTTTTGCATCAGGTGTTTTCAACAAAGTAATATTTTGAGGAAAAAATTGTTATATTCATATAGAAAATAACATTTAGTTCAGAGTTTCAAGCCATTTATTTCCAGAATGAGAAAAGATATGAAAATAACAACCTAAGCATTTCTCTATTATACCTTCACTCCCACATATACAATTGCATAACCCATGTGAAATACAAGTAGAAGAACTATCCAATTTATTTCCCAAACCAAGAAACTTTGGGAAGAGAATCCAGATATTATTAATAGTTATAGTAGGGCAAGAAGTATAAAGCAGAACTACTCCACATACTCTGGCATGTATTATTATTCAATAAGATTTCAGAGGGAAACTATCTCTAACTTTAAAACTGTTTATCTTTTTCTTTCAACATGTATACGTAGATATCTATGTATATATGTATATACTCCGTTAAGAAAACATTTTTTCATTGACTTCTTCATGTAACAAATACTTGTGTGCATGCATCATGAAAAGCACTGCTTTACCCCTGGTGAGAGAAGTATAAATCTGCTTTAGATGTAAATTATTGAATGAAAGTACAGGTGGACAAAAATTTCTTAGTTAGGAGCCATGCTGCCTATGTGCTTTTTGATGCTAAAAAATAATAGTTTTTAATTAATTTTTGTTATGTCACTAAATTTGTTTTGTAGGAAACTCTAAAAAATATTATCCAAAGCATAAATCATGTCACTTTAAAAATCTAAACTATTTTCACTATAAATTTTAAATCAAGTATGTATGAATTCATATAAACATATATATTAAAAACTAAAGTAAATATAGAAACTTAAATGTTCATATAAAATCTTGATTAATTATCAAATCTCACTAACTGTCTTGAACTTGCCTAAATGTATCAAACATAAAAACAAGAACCGTGTGATGGATGGAACTTCATTAAGAAGCTGAATAATAGTGGAGCATTTCATGTATTGATCTGAAAAATTAATAACATGAAGATTTTTACTGTAGACTCTTCTCTAACATTTTTGAGGACGACCTTCAACTCCAGAGTTGATACAAAAGTATTTTACAATGAAAACATTAGTTAGGACACTGGAATATGACTCCCCAAAATAAAAGGGCACTGAGCTGAAGGCACTTAAGAAATGGATACGGGAGAGCTCTCTGCCTTCTATTATCTAAGCAGGAAATAGTTTACACAGACAGCAGGTACCACAGTGTCACCCAGCTGTGTCTGGGGATCCCTGAGGCTGAAACAGAGACTTTAGACCACCTTGTTTTGGTTGAATAAGCTTGTGGGTTGACTGACTCTCACTGCAGAAAAAGAATTTTCAGAACACATCAGTAATAGACGAGAGGGGTTTGCTAGAGATGTCGGCTGCACAGAAGAGCACGGTGCTCAGGGAAAGAGATGCTGCAGCTGGGAACTGGGAAGCTGTATATTTTGGGTGGTGGAAATCTGCGGAATTTGATAAACTAGAATCCTAATCCTGCTTAGCGGGTGGGAGAGGGTGGCCCTCCCAGACTGAGACAAGGGTCCATTCACGTGGGGAATCACAGCACACAGGTGGAAAGGTGGTCTATTCACAGGTGAAACAGCGCTATTTGTAAGTTGAAGGAGAACTGGCAAACCCATTTGTAGGTGAAAGGGAATTGCTTGGGTTCACTGTACTCTGGTAGAAGAGAGAGAAAAAATATATATATATTCATCTTGTGTCCTGAAGCTCCTGTGTTTCTCTTAAATTACAATTTAAAAAATCTTCATTTCCTCATCTTTCTGCCTAGTTTTTATTTCCTGTATTGTACGTCATTGTCACCACCTCTATCGCGAAGATAAAAAGGACACTCTTTAGACACATGTTTTACTTTGTTGATCCTATAGAAGCTGAAACCTGAAATTGATTGAAAATTATTCATCCTCTGGGTGTCTATTCTGTATGTATGAGATATATGTGTTAATATATTTCTGTTTGTTTCTGTCTTTTTAACCTCTTTTGAAACAGGAGTCAGGGTCATTATTTTTCTCCTACATATTTAAACTGGAAAATTCATTTTCTGTTTTTTTTTTTTTTTTTTTTTTGGTTTTTCTCTGGTACTGGGAATCGAACTCACAACCTTGTGCTTGCCAGGCAGGTGCTGTATCCCTGAGGTAAATCCCCAGCCACTTAAACTGGAAAATTCAAAAGAAATATTATGTGGACTTTTATTTTGTGACAGGCAGCTGAATTAGATAGAAATATTACAGGCAGTCAGACAGGGCCAGGCCTTTGAAGGAGGCAGTATGGAAGACAAGATACCTTGCGACTGTGGGAGAGACAGGCACTTCCCTTGTGGGCCAGGAGACAAAAGACAAAATAAATGCACCCACATATCTCCCTAGGGGTGAGGGATTGATATTCTAAATGAGTAGAGATCTCCCTGAAAAAGGCCAGGAAGAGTCACTGGCCCAGCCCCCTACAGGAAAAGTCCCTGTTTTTTATTCATGCCCACTTGCTATCTGACTCGCTTCCCTATTTTATCCTGATTTAATCAATTTTAGCTGAACAGTTATACATGTAATCTTATTAGCTGACCATGGTTTTGTCCCACCTCATGCCCGCCTTGTGATTTCCCATGTTTCCCACCTTGGAGCCGCCTCACCTTGTGGTTTTGCTTTATTAAAATCCCTAGGGAAGGCAGAGTCCTTGGCAACCCACTCAGGTCCCCTTCTGTTTCTCTCTCAGAAGCTTTTTCCTCCCAATAAATATGTTCTGCTCTTAACCTCCTTTGTTCCTAAAATTCATTCTTCCATTTCAGAGAACACGAACTCGTCCCAGGTATCTTTCAGGTTGAGTTTCTCCCGTGTCAATCTGACTAAGGAAGAGGCTCCCTCAGACACAGCTGTGGCACGCAGGGGTGTGCGCTGCACTGCTGCTCTGCTGGAATCGATAGAGGGGAAAGAAATTCCCTGCTGGAAAGAGACCTGGGATTAGTTCGTGTTCTCTAAAATCGAAGAGCGAATTTTAGGAACAACAGTGGTTTAAGAGCAGAATATATTTTTTGAGGGAAAAAGAGCTTCTGTCTGAGAGCGGGACAGAAGGGGACCCGAGTGGGTTGCCAAGGATCTTGCCTTTCCTAGGGATTTTTGTAAAGCAAAACCACAGTGTGAGCCGGTTGCCCCCGCGGCGGCGGGTGTCTTGTCTTCCCCGCGGCCCCTTGGAGGGCCCCGTCGGACTCCTGTAATGTTTCTACCTAACTCAGCTGCCTGCAGCAGAAGGAGCCTCCAACCCGGATGCTAAATCAGCCCCACCGAGGAATTAAAGGGAAGAAGTCGCCCTGTGTGAGGTGGGGGATGGGGGTCCAGATCCGGATGCCCGTGGGTCTTTTCCCCAGCTTCCTTTTAGCAGTTGGTAAAGACCCTCCCTCTCAGCTCAGTACCGGGAATTTCTCGCAGCTTGATTGTCTCTCGGGACTGTCCATGGATCTCGGGACACAGGACCGTAGTCCAGGCACGCCATCCCCGTGCACATTCGCAGGCAGGCATCCTTTGTTTTTCTCTTGCTTGCTTGCCCTTGCCAGGGCCTTATTTCTGGGATTTATCGGGGGAGGATAGGAGGAGCCCACATACCAGGGTGCTTGGAATTAGTGATTAAGTAAGAGTATTACGGACAGCTACAGAAATACTGTAGGCCATCAGACAAGGACAGGCCCTCAAAAGGGTCAGTGCAGAAGTTGAGAACACATTACAGCTGTGGATGGAGGCGCATTCCTCTGAAGCCGGATCTCAAAACAGACGAAGTAACTGCATCCACTCTTCCAGGGACAAACAATAGCGATGGATATTCCAAACAGGCATCAGTCACTGGGGTGGGGTGGGTGTGGGGGGACACCAGGACCTTAACGTCCCTTCCAGAAAAGGTCCTTGCTCCGCGACCCACCCGCTCAGGAAAGGCCCTTCTTCTGTCTGTGCACGCTGGCTCCGTGACTTGCTTCCTCACTGGACCAATATTACCTGAGTGACTCTACTCATAATCTTATGGGTTGATAATAGTTTTGTCCCTAGGATTTTTGCTCCATGAAACTTCCTTTGAGAAATGGGCTCATGGTCAACCCACCTTCCAGGTCCCCTTCTGTCCCTCTTATGCAGAAGCGAGTTTTCCTTCAATCAATATTTCCTACTGTTAACATCTGCTGTTCCTTATAATTCATTCTTTGAATTGGGGGAGCATGAACTTGGCGTATCTGTCATGTATCAGGTTGGGAGTTATAATATGTCCCTTACATTATTGGGAGGTTCTTATAGCATCCCTATATCAAGGGGATGTGTATCTAGTCCAGTAACATAGTCACCCTACAGTGGGAATATGTATATACAAACTAGGCATTATACTAAGAATATAGATGTAAAATACATTTGTATAAAGAGTTTTCTTTATGTGTCTGTCCCTTGCTGCATTTCACTGGGGGTGGGTGAGGGGAGGCTGCTTTTGTTTGGGGCACCTGGGTGCCTTTTTGCTCTATCAACTTTCTGATCTTTTGATGTAAGTTTCTTTTAATTGTTCCCAAAAGAATTTCTCCAGTAAAGTTTTAATGTTAAGTCAGGATTAGCCAGAAAGCCTAATGAATCCCTTATTTTATTCTTTCCCTACCTGCAGATCCCTTTTACCTGCGTAGAAGCCTTTAGACCACCTATAAAAATGTTCTTCTGAAATCTGCTGCCAAGAAAATAGACTGAAAAATATCTAAAAAATAAAAAGATTGTCGATCACCATTAATATCGATAAAGCAATAAAATCTCCTATAGATTCCTATCGAAGCTCTAAAGCACTATATATATGCATATATATGTATAACTTTTTCTATTATTACAAGTTACTATCTGTATATGTAAACCAGTATTGTTTTTTTCTCCCATAAATCTAATTACTGTCAGTTACTTTGCAGGCCCTGATCTCTGTACCCCAATTGAAAGAGAAGAATTTTTGCCTCTAAACATATTCTTCCACCTATGATTTAGTTTTCTTTTATGTGTATTTTCTTTTGTACTGTAACATTTTTCTTAAATTAGCTCAAGACAAATTGATACACTACGCTGTGCTCTTTGAGTTAGGAAAGAAAAATTAAAGATGGGCAGAAAGGAGACAGGTAAAATCATGACTACAGCTTTGGGACAGAAGCTCAGTTTAAATTTTCTTTCTCACTAAATACTTTAAGCATGAAAAAGTCCCTCTTACCTGTGGATGTGTTATCCCGGGTCCTTTTACCTTCCTCTTGGTACAAACGTTCTCCCTTTTACTTGCAAATAGGACTTCGCTACCAGTGAATAGCGCACGTCTTTTCCCCTGTAAGATGAGCCTTTCCCTAGGAAAGGACCATTGTTTACCTGCGGGTCAGGTATTCCTTCCCTAAGACCCCCCCATGGACCCTCCCATAGATTCACAAATTCCAGATTTCCAACAGGAAACACACATTAATATTCTCCGGTTCCAAACTACAGCTTGGCTCTCCGTCTTCAGGGTCTGCACACTCTTTCTCTGAGTGTGTACACTTCGACTTATTGGACAATACTAGAGGGGCTGGGGAAGTGATAGAAGCCTGAGGGAAAATACCTTAGGGCCATTTTAAGGGCATTGATGCCCGTATTAGTAACGTCCAGGAGCTCTACCTTGTCTTTTTACTAGGTGAGACCTCCGTGAGCAAGTGCCACCTATGAACCAGAAGGTAAGCCCTCACCAGATAGCAACCCTACCAGCGTGCGGACCTGGGACTTTCCAGCCCCCAAACCTCAGAGAATTTAACTTCTGCTGTTTATAACTTACCCTGTCTTTAAAAAAAAAAAAAAAAAACCTGAATGGATTAAAACAAACTAGCTTTATTCGAGGTAAAGAATTTTAAAGAGGTATATCTTACTCTATGTTAAAAATAGGATGATCAACTTTAAAAATTTAAGCATGAGATTAAAATAGGTAAGGATTTTTAAAACAGCATTGGAAATTGGAATATCTAGAGTTTAATGTAAATTGTTTGGCTTTGGTTTTCTGGTTTGTTTTGTTCTGTTTTCAGTGCTGGGGTTTGAACCCAGGGCCACAG
Organism: Chinchilla lanigera; assembly: GCF_000276665.1. Taxonomy (NCBI): domain Eukaryota; kingdom Metazoa; phylum Chordata; class Mammalia; order Rodentia; family Chinchillidae; genus Chinchilla; species Chinchilla lanigera. The sequence continues at coordinate 15,047,967 of NW_004955448.1, read as the reverse complement.
CTCTGAGCTACATCCCCTTCCTTCTTGTTTATTTGTTTTGCTGTTAGAGAGAGGGTCACACTGAGCTCCCTAGGCTGGGCTCCCACTTGTGACGTTCCTGCCTCAGGGCTCAGTATGCTGTCAGAGTACTTGGGGTGCTGGGGCCTCCCTCTAGACATGGTTTTGAGGTTCTTGCTATCCAGAAGAAAAAATTTGTTAAGGTAACACAAAAGGCAGCAAAGTGTTATGTTTAAGGGAGGTAGGGAAGCAAACATGCTCTGCAGAGCGTGGGCCAGTGAAACGTGGGAAAAGTGTTCTGCGGAGTGAGAGTGGACCTCTAGAAAAGAGCGAACACAGTGGCGAGAGCTCAATGGTAGCTGGCATTTGCATCTCCCATTTCTCAGATTGTCTTTAGGGCTAGAGGAGCCTATCAAAAACCTGCTTATGAGAAGAGTTGAAGATAACACATTCTGATTGGTTGTAGTTGCAGTGCGTGGGCACATGTCTTCTGGATCTCTGATTTACAGGTCACGCCCACTTGCCCAGCCAGCTGGCCATGGTCCAATCTCCTGCCTCAAGAATGCTGGAATCTATAGGTACTCACCAACATGCCTAGTTAATGTAAACATTTGGATTAGTGAAACATTTTAATCGCAATTCCAGTTTCAGTTGTGAAAAGACTTAGTTATTATAAATAGTGTGTAAATTAAAACATAATCATCATAGTGATTCCAAGAAAAACAATGAAATATCTCAAAAGCTAGCCTAGAGTAGCAACAATAGCTTGACTACATACCCAAAATTTGAAGCTAGGATTCCCACTAATTAAACACAAAGCACTGGCTCACAAGATAGAGTTTATCATTAAAAGCTAAATGTAAAATAATGTATGAGGAATAAAACACCTCATGAGAAATAACAGGCAAAACAGTCGATTTTACCTTTTATCTGAAAGTTACCTTTGAGGATTTTCTGAAGACACATTTAAAAAATACTTACAAACAATTACTAAGGTGAATGGGGTAGGAAAGATAAGCAATTCCAAGAGGGTAAGAGAGACATTTACAAACCCATGGAATCTGTGTCACGTAGTCACATAAAATGTCAGATTTCGTAGAGGTCAGTGAAACAACAAAGGCAAAAAGGATGAAGAGAAGGTAAAGAGAGTTTTATTCAGTGACTTTCTAAAGAGAAACAAAAGCTATGGATTTAGACTATAAATTAGAAAAAAAGCATATCAAAAGATCTTATAGAAGACAATAGTATATCTGTCAATGACAGCAAAGGCTGCCTCTGAATGTTCCAATGACATCGGTGAATAGGAGAGTGATAGGGAAGATTTGTTGTTACAACTAGAGGACATAAGTAAGGCACAGAAAATCCTTGAAGACAAACATCAACAGAGGGCAGTCACATTTGTTTCATTATTAAATTTCCTTTAGATTACATCAACTACGAACTATTTGCTACATCCTCCACTTTCACAAGCCTTTGAGTAAAACGAGCATTTTACTTTCCCTGGCATCAGTCTATCTTTTTCATACTTCTCCCTTCTTTTTCTTTTCCATTTATATCTTGAAGAAATTCAGTGCTAGTCAGTATTGTGTTTTAATGCAATAAACTTTCAGTGTTGTGCTTGCCAGTTCTGGAAAAGAAAAATATAACAAGCTGAAGTGCAATATAGTAACAAGAATAGTTCACATTTTGACAGTGCAAAAGCAAGCGCAAACATATCATTTCAATTGGATCTTTTCTTTTGCATTCCTTTTTGATTTCTCTTTTTTATTTTTTATTTTTTATTATTATTTTGAGACAGGATTTTGCTAAGCTGCTTAATTGCCCAGGATGGGTTCAAACATGAAATTGTCCTGCCCCAGCCTCCCAGACTGCTGAAGTCACAGCCACAGACAACTGTACAAAGCTTCCAGGTATATCTTTGTAAGGGCAAGTTAGGTCTATTTTTCTCCATGGTAGCAATAAAATTCCGCTGAAACAAGTGGGCTTCATTACTGGTTATATTCTTCATGGTGGTCTTTCTTGTGTAATGTTCAAAAGGACATGTTGCAACATTTGCTTGTCTCTTACGTTTAGATTCATGAAAGATAATGAAAAATTTTAGTGAAGCATAATTAAAGAATCAGATTACCAGAAACCAGCACAATATCAGGAAATTGTCTTTTTACATACAGAAAAGGTACAATATTCAAATATGGATGTATCTCATTACTAGAAAATTTCTCATCTTTCAAAATACGTATTTCATATTATGATAATAATATTAACAAAATGAATGCCAAGGAAGATATCCAGATATTCTGAAAAGTGTCAATTCATTATAGAACATAAATAGAAGAGCTAAACTCAAATATTTTTCATGGTCACCTTATAAGCCATATTTCAAAATTATGCATTTAAAACAAACCATAATATAACTTATATTACTCTTTATGATAGTGATGTGTTTTAGGGAATGTTTTTTAAACTATGGCTTCTTGGCAAATGAATCTCATAAACTGAAGGAATTTCAGAAAAACATAAAGTTAGAAGGTCTCTTTAACCTATATCCTGCCTTTCCACTCTGAAATAAGCTATAAAATCCTCAGGTGAGACACATTCATTCTATCGCTGAATTGGAAGAACAAAGGGTCAGAGGGAAGAATCTGAACAAACAGGCCACGCTGTTTCCCAAGGTTATTACCATTACATCATACCTTGTCCTCATCCTCTCTTGATGGCTTTTAATTCTTCGTTAAACCTGCTATTAAAAAATACATTTAACAAAACACTTTGTAATCTTTATTTTCTTATGAGACTTTTCATGTCACTTACAAAATTAAAATTCTATGCTTTTTATTTATTAATTTGTGTTTTATTCTAGAGGTCTTGGACATAAACCTAAGACAGAAGAGAAATAAACTTTCTTTTTCTTTTTTCATACCTCATCAACCTTTTGTTTTATTTTGTTTCATTTTAGTTTTTTGCCTTTTAATAGTACATGTCTGCAGTGCTTATGATTGCATTCACCGTAGGGAACTGGTACACGTGCATGAAACAGTTCAGTTCTTTTCCCTTTCCTGCACCCCAACTTTTATTTGTTTATTCTTCCAGCATCAGATTCATTTACTTATCTTATAAGATCTTATACAATAAATTATTGCACAAACATTGAAAACAATGCTAATAGACCAAAGAACATGCGATACAATCTATCTGTATGTGTGTATATATGTATATATATATATATATGTCATGGTTTTATATACATCATATAAGAGAAACCACATGATATTTAAGCTTGTATGTCTTAGTTACTTCACTTAAAATGATTTCAAGTTTCATTCATTTTCTTACAAATGACGCAAGGTTATGCTTCTTTATGGCAGAAGAGTATTCTATTTTGTACAAATACATTTTCTTTCTCCATTCATTTGTTGATGGACACACAGCTATTATGAGTTGCGCGGCAATGAACTTAGGTGTGCACTATCACCTGAGTCAAATGTAGGGAAATGGCTGCACCTTCAGACCATATTGCTTGAAATAAATCAGACACACAAGCTTAAATACTCATGGTTCTCTTATACGAGAAACCCAAAATATAAATAAAGAGCAAAACAAAAGATACATAATAAAAAGTAGGGAGACAGACCTTCCTTAAAGGGGAAGGTGATGGAGAGAGAAGGGGAGGAGGAGGAAAACAGAAGGGAAAGAGGGTGGAGCCAGGGAGTGCAGTGCGCTCCTACAAGTCCCCAGCAGAAATATAATCGCGTTGTGCACTGCAAACACTTAATAGTAAAAAGGTGAAAATGTTTAAAAAATCATGAAACTTTCTAATCACTATATCCAAAGATATCTAAGATATATTCACAAAGCAAGAAAATGAATAATTGAAAAGCACAATAAAAAACTTCAACATTTCTTGCCCAAATTTTTAACATAGGGCAAAGGTGATAGCTCAGTGATGAAACATTTGCCTACTATATCTGAAGACTTTCGTTTCATCCCAAATACCACAAAAAATAAATAAGTAAGTAAATTAACATGTAAAATGTATAAATTTGTCAAAAGATGGAGATTACTGAATGGAAGTATTCACTGAAATACTTGGTTTGACTTTCTAAACTTTCTCTTCACTGTATTAATGTATGAATTTTTGACTGGTAGAAAAGCAGATAATTTTCTTTGCTTAAAAAAAGAAAATACTGCAAAGCTTCTAGATAATTATAGGCATGAAGCAGTTCAACATAATCCAGCAATTTTCTGGTATCTTCATCTAAAATTCCCAGCTTCTTGAATTTTTCTAGAAATGAAGTATGATGTGGAGTATAGCACTGATCTCATTAATAAAAATTGAAAAAAATTGTTATATATATTTACTATACTTTTACATTGGAGTATAGAACATCTTCAAAGTTCTAACAGCTGAAGAAGTCATTTATTTTGACTTGATATGCAAGTAAACATCTGAATTGAAAAAAAACTGTATTTCCAGAAAAGTGCACTTCACAGCAGCTTATGTCCAGAGAAGTCCTTTCTTGGCTCTGAGTTCAAAACCCAGAAGTTTTAATTTGAATTAAAATTAGAATTCAGTTTTGCTTTAAAAACTTCATTTTTTTCCTACTGTATATGTGATTTGGCTTTTGTGGTCAGTTTGTGCAAGGCTAATATTTTTCCCCCTTTGCTGTCTACTTGTTAACTCAAATTTCTTTTTCCTTTTTGAGACAGGGTCTCACTATGTAGTTCAGACTGGTCTCAGACTAATGCTGACCCTCTTGCCTCAGCCTCCCAAGTACTGGGACTACAGGCATGTACAGTACTCCCAGTTAAATTTCTTAAGAAGCCTGGTTCTTTCACTTTCTCCCTGCTTGTCAGGGGCCGTGAGGTTAGTAGCTTTTCTCTAGTGCACTGTTCTTCTGTGATATTTCTGCACAGAAAAAGATGAACGTGGATGGAAACCTCTGAAATCACGAAGCAAGACAAACCTTTCCTTCTTTACAATGTTTATGTCGTGTACTCTGTCACAGTGACAGAAAGCTGACTAATATAGCACCTTTCCCCATAAATCTAGTGCTCTTAAATTTTACGGAAAATGAGGAAAGTAAATTTATTATTCCTTAAGGGTACAAGACATCACTTTTAAATTTTTTTTATAAAAACTGGCAGATTGGAAATGCTTTCTTTTTTAAAAAAAATGCTTTAAAAACCCAAGCTCACATGATCAAAATGAATCTTTGCATAAGTCAGGCTGCTTTAATAATTCAGCTTTAAGGGGCTGGGGATTTAGCTCAGCGGCAAAGCGTCTGCCTGGCAAGCGCAAGGTTGTGAGTTCGGTTCCCAGTACCGGAGAAAAACAAAAAACAAAACAAACAAACAAATAATTCAGCTTTAAAATATAACATATACCTTTATACTTTTGCCTTATTTAAATGTGTATTTTCATGAAGAAAATAGTCAATTTGAACTTTCTAAACACTTATTCTGGTTTACTGGACAAATTAGCTAATATTACTTTTATATAATTAAAATTATAAAAATCTGGTAAATTTGTATAAAAAAGAATCAAAATTATGAAAAACCTAAAACAATACCTATTATATTTTGTAGGAAGTCAGTGTGGACATAACTTTTAAGATTCTTAGGTAACCTAAAACTGTATTAATATTGGCTCCATTAATAATCATTGTAATCTTTATTTAAGAGAATAATTATTAAATACTGAAGTGAAGACTACTAATAATTGTTTTAAGTTTATGGAGCTTTTCTTATGTTTACTTCATAAATATTTGTGTTATATTAATGAATGAGTTCATGCTCACAAACTTAAAATGCTGTCAAATTAACTTTTATGTTTGCAGCAACTAAGGTTGCTGTTCTATTAAGTTGTTTACACATGACAAAATTCAGGAATCTCCTGTTTTTTTTTTTTCTGAGACAGGTTGTTTTTCCATAGTTCAGGCTGACTGTAAACTCTCTATGTAGCCCAGGCTGGCCTTGAGCTTGTGGTGATCCTCCTGCCTCAGCCTTCTAAATCCTGGATTACAAGAATGTGCCATAAAGCCAGCAACAATCTACTTCTTAGTTTGCTGTTTGGAAAAGAAATTAGTTACTTTAGTGAAAAGTTATAATTAATACGAGGGTTTGAGACTATATGTTTTTAGTCATATAACAGTAAAAGATAGATTGCCATTAATCCCCTTCAAACACTCCTTGGTTTAAACACAGTTATTCCATCATTTATTCTTGCTACTTTCTGCAGCACTTTTGGAAGTCATCTTTTGTGAATATATTTAGTTTTCCTGCAGTGTTATGTCTACCTCAATGTCCTGACTTGATTCAAAATGTTTACCTTTTATGGTCACTTTTACTGTAGGGGAAGCTAGAAGTCACACAGTGCCATACGCAGTTGGACAAGGTGGATGGGGACACACCTCTAATGTTTTTATCTGTCTGCCTTGCAGTTGGAGGGTACTCTGTAGCTGCACTTACTCTAGTTTTCATTTCAACTTATAAAGACATTTAGAAAAAAAAAGACTTCCAAGGCCTGGCGTGGTGGCACATGCCTGCAATCACAGCACTCAGGAGGCTGAGGCAGGAGGATCGTTGTGAGTTTGAGACCAGCCTGGGCTACAAAGTGAGCTCAAGGCCAGCCTGAACTGCATAGTGAGACCCTGTCTCAAAAAGACCAAAAAA
>NW_004955448.1:15035597-15041198 GCF_000276665.1 Chinchilla lanigera | reverse complement strand
AAAAAAAAAGAAAAAAAGAAAAGAAAAGAAAAAAAGACTTCCAGAACTGCTTCAGAAAATGCCAGAGATGACTGTATAAGTGTGTTTGAAGGGAGGGGGAATATTCCGAAGGCAATCAATGACACTGTGTTTTTTTACTGTAATAAATTTTTAAAATTTAAACATTGATCATGTATTTTCAGCACACCTCATGTATCTGCTTAATCAAAGGGATGAAAAATTTTAAAATAAAATAGTAATAAGAAATTATAACCTTTTCACTGTATATTTTTATCATGACATGATTTTAAATCAGAAATGAAAGAAAAAGAAACCTGAACCTAGAATACACACTTACAACAATAACAAAAGATATATATTTAACTGAATGATAAACACATGCAAACAAATATAAAGGATGGGATAGAGGTTAAATCCCTGCAGACAACAGAGAAAATGTGAGAGGTTCAAATGTGTTCTTTAAACAGATGTATAAATTCAGTTAATCCAAAGAAGCCTAAATAGCTAAAGAGATAGAAAAAAAATCTACCAATGTTAAAAAAGAAACAAGGAATATTCCAAAGATACTAAAAAAGAACTATAAATTCCTTGACTTTCTCCAAAAAAGTAAAAATCTTACATATAATGCAGTTAAACACCTTGAAAATCAGAACAGAAACCTAATGGAAGGAAAGAAGGAAGGGAGGGAAGGAAGGGAAGAAAGAAGGGAGAGGAAAATCTAAGATGCTTATACTCATTGTTAAAGTACTGAAATTATAACCTAACATTTTCCAAATTAATCTTCAGGTTCATGTGTCTTCACTCATAAATTCTATCAAATGTATTATAGGAAAACAGCACTAATATTAAACAAATTCTTTCCATATTAATGGAGAGACCAATCTATTTAATGTGAGCAGAATACATTAACTAAGATACCAAGACCTGGACAGGGCAGTTCCACTGTAGGAAATAGAATATGCTCTACCTAAATATGCGTTTATGGGTTAAGATTGGTTTGGAGTGAAAACAGATTAGCTGGCGAGGAAAGCTGTCTGCCCTCCTTCTATTTGCTTAAAAGCGATTTACAAAAACAAAAGGTGCTCTTTCTCACCTGTTTATCAGGGATGAGGAAGGTTAAGCGCTGGACAGTTTTAGACCCGTACCAGCCCAGAAGCAGCCGCGCAGAGTCCGCATTCAAGCAGCCTCATTTACCAGCCTTTAACTGACGTTCCCTTGCGTGCCCAAGACTCCCTCACCCACAGTTGCACCTTCTTTCCCTTTGTCTTCCCACTTCTCTAAAAATGTATCATTCCTTCTAATGAAGCTGTATGAGCAGGAGTTCAAAGCCACTTCTAAGAATTACTCACTCTGTGGACGACTTCCTTGAATTATGAAATATACATGTTAATATATTTCTTATTCACTCCCCCTTGTTAATCTGTCATTTCTTATACGGGTCCCTTCCAACTAAGAATTCACGAGGGTTAAGGCTAGGTATTTTCCTCCTTACACCACGACGAGACATTCTGTAACATGTTTGGTAAAATATACAAAATAGCACAATGCAGTGTCTGTAAGGCAAATCCAACCGTATATGTGCAAGTCATAGTACTAAGTAATAGTACAACATAAAATAAAAGGTTAATGGAGGCATGGAAGATTGATAAAAAAACTTGAAAGTAATGAGTATACATTCATAACACTAACAGAATAAAAGAAAACTCACATGATAATGTAAGTACATGCTAAAAAGGCATTTACTAAAATTTAATTTTCATCCATGACTTTAAAAAGCAATAAAAGAATAGAAGGAAACAATATAAAAGAAAACAGGTCTGACATAATTACAGTAATGTCACATTTACTGGTAAAATATTTTATATTTCCTCTAATAATTAGGAACAACACAAAATACACTTACCTCTTTTATTCAACATTTTGCTAGACTTCCTAGGCAGTGCAATAAGGAAAAAAAGAGAAGAAAAATCTTATTCAAATGCGATAGTGTAAACAGAAAATGATAAGGTATCTAAAACAACTAGATAAACTTCAAATGTCTCGGGATGTGTTCTTAATATGTAAACATACTTTGTATTTTATATATCAATAACACAAAAGGGTACATATATAAATACTATAAAGTAACATTTATTAGCATCAGAACCATGAGGCTAATCCTAAAAGAAACAGAGATAAATGAAAATTGGGAAAAGCTTCAACAATAAGAAATATAAGATGCTGTAAGATCAGCAGTGTAAAGCTAATTCTCCTTGAGCTGATTCACAGACTCAATACAGTTCCACTCTACTAATTTCACCCTCTGATTTTGTTTTATTTTATTCTGATTTTGTTCTGTTTCTCAATTAAAGCTCTCAAGTGCATTCTAAAATTTATGGAATAGCAAGGAATCCAAATGAATTTTGGGAAAGCAGAGAAAGGTGGAAGACTTACAGTTCCCAAAACTACATTAAATAGAGAAGAAGATACTTTGTTACTGGTGTGAAGAGAGTCGCATTGACCAAGTGAACAGAAAAGTAAGTTCAGAAATACAGTCATTTATTGAATTTTTGAAAAATTGGTTGTCCATACAAAAATGAATGTTGACACAAGAGTACTCTATAAAAAATAAACGAGAGCTGGGATGTAACTGAGTGGTAAGAAATCTAATAAGCATTGTGTCATAGATCTAAGAATTGCTACAAACCATTAGCTAAACAAATAAGCAGAAAACTATACTAGACAAACCATCACGAATGACTGAAAATCAAAATAAGAAGACAAACGAAAGACATAATATTATCAGGTAAAAACAAAGCAAGTAGCTCATTGTTTATCTTTTTAGCTTTCTGTTGTATTTAAATCTATACTTGACCAGAGCTGACAAGCGTGGTCAGGACCGGACTTGGAAAAGGGAGCAGGACTCTCCCCTCCAGGGTGACACGCAGATGACGTGCTTTCTCCGTGTGGCTCCAGAGGAGAACCTGTCACTGTATGGCTCATTGTTAATATTAAGGTGTCCGGCTAACAAGAAAATACTAGCGCTGAACTAGACGTCGGCTTCTATCACCCTGACAGTGTAGAGCGTGCCCTTCCCTTGCCAGCTGACCATAGTCAAAAGACTCTCCACTATTCCTTGTATGACAGAGAAGCCTATAACTGCCATTTCATTTATTTTTTTACAGGTATTGATTTTTCTCTTGGTTGTTATTTTTAAATTAAAATAAAGAATCATATTGGGTTATATGCAATTTCTGAACACAACTGTGTTATACGTAAATGGACAAGGTAAGGATTTCCAATTCACTGGAGAGATACACAAAACTGGGTGTTAAAAAATTATACTGTATCCTGTCCAATATAATCTATAAGGAGTAGTAATCTAATTCATATATTCTGTTTTTTTTTCATTTTTGATGTACTGGGTAGTAAAATAACTCTAATAATGTTATCAACTACTGAGAAATTAAAAACTGTTAAATTGAAGTATAACAAATTTATAACTGCTCTGTTGTTTTAAGAGATGAACCTTAAGGCCGGGCGTGGTGGTGCACTCCTGTAATCCCAGCACTCGGGAGGCTGAGGCAGGAGGATCGTTGTGAGTTTGAGACCAGCCTGGGCTACAAAGTGAGCTCAAGGCCAGCCTGAACTGCACAGTGAGACCCTGTCTCAAAAAGACAAAAAATAAAAAATCTGAACCTTCGTCTTTTCCAAGACTAAATGGCTCTTTTTTCATTACAACTGGCAGTGATCAGCTTTAATTTTTGTTTGTTTTTTGTAGTGCTGGGGATTGAACCCAGGGCCTTGTGTGTGCAAGGCAAAGAACTCTACCACTAAGCCACATCCCCAGCCCTAGTGACCACCTTTAATGCCCTGACAAAGGTAATACTTGGGAGATTTTAGTGTAGCTCATGTGCTACTCAGTTCTGATGTAGAATTCTGACTTGAATATTAAAAAAGGAAAAAATGAAATGTTCTGCCTCCACCATGTATTTTACATAAGTATATCTTACTTCATTGAGTTCAAAAATAATTATTCTACTTAGGTTTACTAATATTCTAAGTTCTTTCCATAATAAACAACTTAAAACTCTGACATAAAATTCAAAGGTGCATTAGAAATCAATCCCAGAGATTACAGAACACTGGGAAAATTAGCACTATGAGATTTTAGCACTTTTAATTTCTTTTTGTAATTCCTCCTGGCCTATAGTTGTTTAAAAATAATAATTATGGTAGTGGTGATGAAAACAAAAGCAATGGATATTAGGAAAATAAAATATGAATGAGAATAATTTAAAACTTTAGTTCCATTTGTCAAGAAAATCCCAGTAGAGTAATTTTTAAATGCAAAATAACTCTGTAAAACTGCTTTGTCTTTATTTTTTGTATCCTCACCTCCATAATAAGCTGGACAGAGCAGCATCAAAATTCTCTCCTTTTCTCAAATTAACTTCAAGATAGCATATTTGGGGCTGGGGATTTAGCTCAGGGGCACAGTGACTGCTTGGCAAGCCGGAGGTCGTGAGTTCCATTCCTGACACTGGAAGAAAAACAAACAAACAAAACAAAATAGCTCGTTTCCAATCCTCCCTGATCAGACCCCTGTCTGTGTAACTCCTTTTCCCTTCTCAAACATCCATAGTGTAATCTACCTCTTTTCTTTCTCCTTTTCTATAGGTGTATTGAACTCTATTCTGATAGCCCTGCAAATCAGAGACAGCGCTGCTTGAATATGTCCTTCAGGCACTCTTCTGGCTGATCTAGTCAGTTCCCAGGAAACAGGACTGAAAAACTAGGATTCAATAAATTATCTGTAATAATAAATTATAATAAATTACCTGAGGCCATGCAGAAGACAAAAAATGTCTAGAAGGGGATGTTAAAATACTTATTCTATTTTTCTATTTCTTTTCTTTTCTTATTTTATGCTATGGATGGAATCAAGGCTTAGAGCTTGCTAGGCCAGTCTTGAGCACTGAGTTGAATTTCCAGCCATCACATCTTGTTTGTAATGTGTCGATGCAACCACAACACCACCCTTAGTTCAGCTGAGATCACCCACAATGACCGTGCTTAAGGACGATTCTCACATAGTTCGCACTGTTTATCTTGGTATTTACAAAATACTGAAGCGCAGTGTGTATTTGTGTGAGTAATCACAAAGCAATCTGATGTAAACTTAGACTGGTTTTAGGTAATGTCTTCAAACTAGAGTCATGAAAAATCAATTAACTGAATGGGATCTGGCATAATTTTAATATTACTAAATAAAAGAGGATATAGAGTATGTTGTGTATATTAATTGAAGAACTTTTATGTGACTGCTTCCTTTCATTGTGTGTGTGTGTGTGTGTGTGTGTGTGTGTGTGTGTGATGGATTCCAATGTAAATACATACTGATTTGTTGATTGATATGTAGTCCTAGGGATTGAGCCTAGTGCCTCATACATGCTAATAAAGAGCTCTACCGTTGAGCTGAGTTCCATTCCTTTCTAAATTTTTATTTTGACAGGCTTTCACTATGTTGTCCGGGCTGGGCCTCACCTTGAGACCCTCCTTCCTCTGCTCCGCAGTAGCTGGGGTTACGGACTTCTGCCACCATGCCTGACTTCCAGTGTA